>NC_065443.1:255226319-255535339 GCF_917563875.1 Diabrotica virgifera virgifera
TTTGAAATATACACTGTTTTGCATGTACTTAACTTACCTTATCTTAATCTGACATTTGGAGTTTTTCTAAGGATAAATTTTTTTTCGCCCCCCCCCCCCCCAACGGACTCCCCTGGATTAAGAGCCAATATATGGTAGAGATACATTTACAGGATACAAGGTTTCTCCCCATATAATAATCTGATGCGCTCGAGTAACTACAAAAATCCCCGCTTGTGCTCCCCTACCATTATACTTTTATTTTAGTAAGCAATAAATAACATTTCATCCAACAATATTCTGCCAAATATTTCGTTCTCTGAGTATAGATACTTATGTACTTTGAGTATAGAGATATAACTAACAAAAACTTAAAAACTAGGAAGGCAAATATTTAAGGGCGTAAGCGCAAAATTTCACCCCAATGTGTTTTAAATGCATAAATTTTTTTCGACTCTGAGACAACTAATATGAATTTTTGAAAAATTTAAGCGCAGAATGAAGGATTGCATTATTACCGAGGGTCGAAAGTACCTGAAAACTTATACAATGTTTACTTCAATGAGTTACAGAGGTGAAAAAGAAAGAGGAAGAGGAAATTTAGTGTGATTTTTAATTTTAGATATTTCATTCAATATAAACTTTTTTTTTATTCTAAGAGACTGTCGGCCCTCGGTAATAGTAATCTTTCGTTCTGCGTTTAAATTTTTCAAAAATACGTATTAGTTTTCTCAGGATTAAAAAAAATGAATGCATTTTGCATTTTGCTCCTACGCCTTTAATGAAAAACACTAAACGATCGTAAAAAATGGTTATTTTCCTCACTAGTGCTGAGAGTGATACTTTCCCGCACACTACGTACCGAACGACGCGATAGCGGAGTTCGGGCAAACAGTCGAGTGCGAGAAAAACACTTTCCGCATGAGTTTGGAGCAATATTTTTTCTAGGGCAGTACGTTTGAAAAAAAAAAACACAACAAATAGAGTTATATCAATTTTTATTTAGGAGTGAAAATACAAAAATTAATACGTTCTTTGACAAAGTTGTCAAACCAGCTTTCAGTAAAATTAGTTACCATGACGACGATATTGGTTTCCATGACGACGATTTAAAACCATTGCTGATAGGTTTGTTCTAACCCGTCACATTACCGTTCTTTGGATGGTTATGAGTATGCGCAGTAACGAAAAATGTGTTACTGTGCATACTTGTAACCATTCAAGAACGGTAATGCGACAGGTTGGAACAAACCTATTGTCTACTGATTTTACTTTTCAATATTATTATTGTATATGTCATTGCATTATTGTAATATGTCAAAATAATTTTATTTCATCGAATTATCAGTAGTAATTGCACAAGAGCTCTGAAATTATTGAACTTTTCCCAAGTGACACTTTGACAGTTTTAATTTCACGAGCCGAACGCGAGTGAAATTATGTCAAAGTGTCACGAGAGCAAAAATTCTATATTAATTTCAGAGGTCGAGTGCAATTTGTTGCGATTATTTCATGAATAAAACTGTTCAAAACCAAAATTTTATTGTAATTTATTTATGTAAGTATCATTAAACACACAGTTTTTATAAATATTTGACGATTGAAAGTCATCACTTTTATAATTTTTAAAACAATAATTGTCATTAATGTCACTGAATGTATTTTTTCGTAGCAATGAAGGGCATCTGACGTAATATACTTAACGACGGGAGATTATCAAAAATTATCGATTTAATTCAAATTTCTGTAGCTTTCTATTGGTCAGAATCTCCTATGAATGAAATAATCGCGTTAATTTCATTAAAACATAAACACAATAAGATACATTTGAAATAAATTAGTAAATATTATCTAAATATTAGTTTATTGCATGTACAGTAAAACCTCCATATGACGGACTAATTGGAGGGACTCCTATAATTGGAGGGACGGCCTATTAAAGCCGAAAGTCCGTTGTATAAAAATAGTTTTAAAATCAATAATTTTTTTTTTAAATTATGTAGGTACTCTGTTTAGATACAGTGTATAAATTTGTAAATTAAATAAGGGATAAAATTTTGTTCGCTACTTTTTTACTTTTCTACTTCATCTAAAAACTTTCTGCAATATATTCATTTGGTTGACAAAATTATTCACTGATTCATGGGTTCAATAAGCGATGTATTTTTTGGCAAAATATTCAATTAAAGTTGCCATCTTCTAAATTTTGAATACTTTCAGGGGGATTAGCATGAGCTTTGTCTAAAATCAATAAACATTTCACCTATTTAAACCATTAAAAAATCCTTTCAAAACCAATTTTAAAAATATTTCTGGTGAACCATGTTCTATTAGAGCTATAGAGATGATTATATCTTTGACAACACTAGGTTTACGAGATTTACCAAATAGTAGACAATCCATGCGATCCATCGACGTTAGCACAAAGCAGTGCCGAGATCCTGTCCTTGTTGTTTTTCCTTCTAGAATTCGATTTTGCATATTTTTGGCATTCAATTTTTTTTTTGAAGTTATACTTCTTTACGCGCGATATGAGGGTGAATTTTTATATGTTAAAACCTATGATCCGGGCGCATGCGCATTATAACTTTGTTCTGATTGGATGTTCAAATGACATGTCAAAAATTGTCCAATATGGCCGCTGTAGCACAGCTCTGGTGTGGACGGTTGACGGTTTGGTTATGTAATGTATGGTTGTTGCGTGTTAAAATTTGTGGCAAGAGAAACAACAAAGGTTAGTTAATAGTTATACTGTCTTTTTGAAGTTATACTTCTTTAGGCGCGATTTCATTGAGGGTGAAATTTTAGTAATCTGCGCACACAGGCAGTATTAGAGTTCGTTATTAAATGTTTTAATTTATGTATTTATCAGTCCACGAAAGGTGTGGAAAGAATATATTAGTGTTTTTAAATATATTTTTCTACAAACGTGTTAAAAACGCAATTTATAGCACTCCACAGGAGCGTTAAAAATGCTACTTTAAAGCACCGATGCTTTAAAAATTTTAAGGCACTGCAGTTAAAAGTGAATTGTCAAATTGTGAAACGTCAAAATATTTATATTTCATTTAGTAACATTAATAGATATTAATAATACCTATTTACGAATGTTTCTTCTAAAATTTAGGAATACATTAATTTTATAATACATTTAAGTATGTAGTAATTAATTTTCTTTACAATTTTTACTTACCAATTTGTTTTGTTTATACCTAATATCGCCGTTGTCTAGCAAGTGTCTGCGTAGATTAGCGGTATGTGTATTTAGCTACGGACCCGTTAGTACTTGGTTCGATTCCCACATAAAGAAATTTTTTTTGTTTATTATAATGGTTATTGACATCTTAGACTATTATTATATGGACTTATAAATGATTAAAAATAATTTGTTGCCCAACTATTTGCCGGGTTGCAAATTTATAATAATTGCCTATTTCAAAATGCACTTTTGAAATAAATTTTTCTTATGCACAAATGCAATTTCAGATTTCTTATTCATTACAATAGTTCACAAAATTTCCTGACATTCTCACGAATCCAACTCACCAATCTGCATTAAAATCCGTCTTACTGCGCCAAAAATCGAGAGTAAGGCCTTTTTTTGTGCTTCAATGCCTCGACTAATTCGGCCAGAGATCGAGAGGTCGTGAGTTCGAATCCAGTGCAATCCTATACTTTTTTTATTTTTTTGAAAGCGGTAAGCACACAATTAGTTGGGTGTTAAAAAAAATAAAGCAAACTGTTTAAAGTATATTTATTTTTAAGAAATCATATAATAGAAGTATAACTTCTTACGTGCGTACAAAGTACACCCACATTCTTTTTTTACATTTAATCTGATTTTTTGTCCGTTATATCCGAAGTCCGTTCTATCGAGGTTTTACTATATTATAATATACTTTAAAGCCATATTACAAGGTATTCTACTTTCCCGCACTGGTGCGGGAAAGTGCAACATTAGGAAACGAAATGCGTTCCGGAAAGTGGCTGTTTTAACACGGTCGCAGAAAAAATAAATTCTAATTATTTCGAAAACATATTTTGTGCAGTTTCATTTTACTTTTTGCTAAGCTTTTTTTGAATACTCCCTTGTTCTCCCGAAACATTCATTCGGTTAATAACCTGGCATGATTATTTATGCGGCAAATTACAAATAAAGAAGATTAATTTGAATTTCAGCTAATCAGTGCAATGTTATCAGCGTAGTTCTAGATGTTTGCTTTTACTATCGCTACACTAAATAATGAGGTTGATAGTGAATCGCATTTTTGATATTATAAGTTTTTGAAGGGGCCATATTCTATTACTTCTATCCTTCGTTCATTGTCATTTAAGGAAATTAGGTTTATATGGATGTCGGAACAATAGCGTTATTTCATGTCTTCTAGTAGGTTTGCTATAATTACACTGTCAAATGCATGCGAAAAATCTAAGAAAATCATGTAAAATTCGTTATCATAGTTATAATATTTCTCAATTGACTGTGTGTCAGCTGAACTGTACGGAATAATTAAGGCATTACAGCCTCCCATTACTAACGGGAAATCATTAGCGATATGTACCGATTCTCTCGTTGCGATTGGTTCAATCAAAAATATATACTCCATACATCCCATTGTACAGCGGATCCACAGTATCTGCCAACATCAGTCAAAAAATGGTATTTCAGTAACCATCATCTGGATACCATCCCATGTTGATATCAATGGAAATAAGAACGCTGATCAAGCAGCAAAACAGGCCTGCTCCCTAGAAAATCTGGAAAACACACAACTTCACCAAGATCTAAAAGCTAGTATCAAGAACAACGTATTAAGCACTTGGCAAACACACTGGAATAGTGTGAGCATACTTCAAATGAGCAGTCCATCACCATACCTCAAATGAGCAGAGAAGACAGTATTATTATCAGAAGGCTCAGAATAGGTCACACTCGTCTTACTCATGGATATCTTATGTCTTCTGAATATCGTCCTCGCTGTGAACATTGTGATGACCCATTAACAGTCCAGCACATATTACTATGAATGTGTCCACAACAGAGTTCAAAGGGACTACTACAACCTCCAAAACAATTTAAGTGACCTACTCGGTTCTTCAAACATGTATAGTGCCATAATTTGTTTCTTAAAAGACTGTCACCTTTACTACCTTACTTACTTAGTCCTAAGCCTTTCTACCTTTAGGTGTAATGCTGGTGGAGTTGAGTTTGGCATTGTAGTCTTTCTATTTTACTCTTTCTATTGCTTTCTCTAATTCCTCTCTTGTTATGGATTCCATTTGTTGTTCTTCATTTCTTTCTTGTATCTCCCCTATGTTGTCCGTGTCTACATGAGTTAGCTCTTTAAAATGTTCTCTCCATATTTCCATTATTTGTTTTTCTTCTGTTAGTACGTTTCCATTCTTGTCTTTTATATTCGGCATCGTTTGCTTTTTTTTTTGTCTGATTTGTTTTAATGCGCCGTAGAAGAGTTTTTGGTTTTCCCTATAATTTTTTGTTATTTTTTGTCCAAATCTCTTCCGTGACTTTTCCTTTCCTGCTTTCACCGCTATTTTAATCTCTTTCCTTTTTTCTGTACATGCCTCGTAATCTCCCGGGTGTTTTGTGCTTAGGTATCTCTACCATTTGTCTTTTTTGTTCTCTATTTTCTCTCGTACTCCTTCCGTTCACCATTCCGTTCTCTTCATATTAGTATTTGCTATTTTGGCTTTCCCGCAAGTTTCCTCAGCTGCTTTGATTATGCTGGTTTTTAGATATTCCCATTTTTCTTCTATATTTGTATTTTTTGCCCTACCTTTCAGAGCATTATCTAATTTTTCTTGGAATTTTTTCTTATATCTTTCCTCTTTTAATTTGCAACTTTTTATTTTTTCGTTTACTACCTTTCTTCTTTTTCCTCTGTTGTTCTCATTCTTATTATTACTAGATGGTGGTCACTGCGAATCTCTGAGCCTCTTTTTACTCTCGTATCATGTCTTCTTCTTCTTGCAATACCGTCTCCTATCGGAAGTTGGCTACCATCACAGCAATATTAACTTTGTTGGCTGTAGCTCTGAACAACTGTATTGAACTGCACTCTTATCCTGTACTCTTTTCCATTTGTTGCTGCTTACCAAAAAGTAATCTATGATTGATTTTTCTTTTCTGTTGTCTTGTACTCTCATGTATTTGTGTACTTCTTTATGTTTAAATTTTTTATTTGTTATAACTAGTTTGTTCTCCATACATATTCCTATTATTCTTTCACCATTTCTGTTTAGTATTTCTTCTCCTTCTTTTCCCATGTACTCCTCTATTCCGCTGTTTTTGTTTCTGACTCTACCGTTTAGATCTCCCATTACAATTATGTTTTCTTCCCCATTATCAATTTGTATTTGGAGCTCCTCGAAAAATTTATCTTTCTCTTCCTTTCTTGCATCTTCATTTACTCAGAATAGGTCACACTTGTCTTACTCATGGATATCTGATGTCCTCTGAATATTGCCCTCGCTGTGAACATTGTGATGATCCAGCACATATTACTATGAATGTGTCCACAACAGAGTTCAAAGAGACTACTACAACTTCCAAAACAATTTAAGTGACCTACTCGGTTCTACAAACATGTACAGTGCCATAATTTGTTTCTTAAAAGACTGTCACCTTTACTACCTAATTAGTGCAATTGTATTAAGATATAACTTGTATACAAACAAATTGTAATTATTCTATGTAAACACATATTGTATGTAAAAGTAAAAATTTTGTACCAGTGTCAATGGTCAATAGTTGCCGAGATACTTTAATTTAAGTAAAAAAAATGACTGTGTTTATGCTATTGTTGACCCCGGTCTAAATATACCTATATCTGTCGCTAATCTACTGTTCAAGTTTCTATATGTATGGAGTATAGATAGTGCAACATATTACGCTATTCAAAATGGTGGCTGTTAATGGGTTATTTTTTTTTTTTTTTTTTTTTTTTTTTATTTTGGCTTAGACTTACCGTCATACTGCCAGACACATAAGGAATACAAGTTATCAAGTTATACAAAACAGGTTTAAAACAAAGATAACAACTAAAAGGTATTAAGTAACACTAAGCTTAACAGCTAAAACTACTAACTACCAAAGGTATTAATTAAAAATGTTTAAGGGAATTATAATGATAATTTGCTGTCTTTTAAAAAGTTAATTAAAGAGTTGTATACATCTACAGAACCAAGTGATAATAAATATAGTATATTCCAAGGAGTTGCTACTTTACATTTTAATAAATCATTTATTAATTTAGATGAGTAAATTGTATTTTTAGAACAACCAAAAAATATATGATCTAAATCACTTTCCTCTTCACAATGCTCACATTTATCATTATCCAAAACCTGTATTTTAAATAAATGCTTTGGATAACATGCGTGCCCGAATCGTACTCTAATAATAGAAGTTATGTACTTTCTAGAAGCTCTACAAGACTTGTACCAAGGAAATTTGGGAATATCGGGCTGAATTAACGAGTATCTATTTTGATTCACAAAAGAGTATTCCTTCCACTGGTAGCTCCACTCCCGATGCAGTGTTGACTTGAAAGAGATTATACTATCAGTCAGTGTTATTTTATGTAGAATACTGGTAACGGATGAAACGCTTTCTTTGGCTAATAAGTCGACATACTCATTATGTTCAAATCCTGCGTGTGCTTTAATCCAGATAAAATGTACATTGATTCCTTTGGTTAAAAGATTTTGTTTAATATGTTTAATTTTATAAATGTATGGGCAGTCTTGGATGTTTGGGGGTCCATATTTACCAAGAGATTTCAATACTGCTAAGGAGTCAGACAAAATTATAATATGGGCGAAATCAAATTCAGCTACATATAGTAAAGCTTCATATATTGCAATAGCCTCTGCTGTATAAATCGAAGTCTCCGGTTTCAGTTTGAATTTCTTTTCTATATGTCCCGATGGTATAAAAAAGGCGCATCCAGTTCCATCTGCAGATTTAGACGCATCTGTATATAGAGCTATTGACTCATTGTAACTATTCGTTATGGATAAAAGAATATTTTTATTTAAATATATGTTTTCACTATAATTTGGTACAATAATATCTGTAGGAGAAAAGAAAGAAGAGTACGCGTAGTTTTTGAATAAGTCGTTCGTTTTATCTATATTTTTTAAGAGTACTATATTTTGATTATAAGCTTCACACAGTAAGGGAGATTTCTTTTTTTGCCAATATTTATTGGTTAGATCATGGCAACTTAAAGTCACTATTTTTTGGTATAGAAGAGGGTTAATTAAGTATACTTTCATTAAATATTTTTTGGACAAAAAACTTCGACTTAGATTTAAAGGAGGTTCCAAGGCTTCCAAATATAAAGCTTGTACTGGAGTGGATCTCATAGCTCCTAGACATATTCGTAAGGCTGAATTCTGTAAAACGTTGATTTTGTTTAGTAGTGCATTACTTGCTGATCCATACAAAACACTGCCGTAATCGAAAATAGATCGTATGTAAGCTTTATAAAATAATAAACTTACTTCAACATCCGATCCCCACCAAGTTCTATTAATTGATTTAAGAAAGTTTATTCCCTTATTACACCTGTTCAACATGTCGTCAATATGTAACTTCCAGGTCAATTTTTGGTCGAGTATCATTCCAAGATATTTAATTTTATTTTTAAAAGAAAATTTATGCCCACCTAAGGTGATTGTGCTAATATTAGGAAAGTTATGTCTGGTAAATAAACAAACTTGTGATTTACTGCATGATAATTCAAAACCATTTTCAATAAACTATTTTTTATGGAGACCATAGACACTATTCAAGTTTTCAATGGATTGCTGATATTTCTTGTGTTCTGTGTACAAACAGAAATCGTCAGCATATTGTACAACATTAAATGCAATATTGTTAATAGTGATGTTGTGTAGATCTGCTGTGTAAATGTTAAATAAAATAGGGCTCAAAACGGAGCCCTGAGGTAATCCTTTATTATTATGTCTAGGGCCTATAAGAGTATGATTATTTTTTAAATAAATTATTCTATTTTTATACAGGTTTACAATGTTAGAAGCAAACTGTGATGGAATATTAAAAAATGTAATCATTTTTTCTTGGAGAATTGAAAGAGAGACAGAGTCATAAGCACCTTCGATGTCTAAAAATAAAGCGGGCACATAACTGTTCCTGGAAAAACTGTTCTGAATGTCTACAACAAGAGTTGTTAAGGAATCTAAAGTTCCATAACCTTTTTTAAAACCATGTTGGTTAGCGGGTAAAGGATTTTGATCCCTTAGCCACCAATCCAACCTAATCTTAACCATCCGTTCGAGAGTCTTCAATATACATGATAATAATGATATCGGTCGGTAAGCTTCAGCTAATTTAGGGTCTTTCCCCGGTTTGGGAATAGGAACGACTATAATACGCTTAAAATCTATTATGCTGTTGCCTTCAATAATTATCTGGTCAAATATATTTAAAAGTAATTGTTTTGCGTTATCTGGTAAATGTTGTATCATAGGATATTTGATTGCATCGTATCCTGGTGAGGTACTAACGCGATTGTCAAGGGCAAATTCTAATTCAGTTCTCGAAAAAGGTGTAAGGAGAAAATGATTCTGATCAGATGGAAGCGTTTTAGAATTAATAACATCTAACTGGTTATTTACGTAAGGTGGAGCTATTTTATCGAAAAAATCGTCTACCCATGAATTACTTAGAGGTAATGAAAAATTAACTTTTTTCCTATTCATTTTTCTTGCTTGATTCCAAATAAGACTAGATGGAGTTTGTTTATTTAATTTTGAACACCATGCAACCCAACTTTGTTTGGCCTTTAATTTCAGGAATTTTTTGACACGAGCATTTACTTCTTTGCATTTACAAAAATTTTCAGGAGAAGAATTGTTTTTATAGTTTATTAATGCCTTTGAATGGGTATACAAATACCTGATTATTTTCTCTCATCTCTTCTTTTGTAGTACAAATAATTGATTTAGCGGACTGTATTTTTATTAAACCAATAATTACAAAAATTATTACAGAATTACGTTTGATGCTACCGCATCGAAAAGTCTTAGTTGTTCTCTCTTTTTTTCTTGTCTCACACGAAGCGCGCACTTCAGACGGTCGAAAAACATCACAAATATTTCGCGTCGTTGCCAGCTTTCACTTCTTTGTTCATGGAACTGAACATGCCGCCCCCGTTGAACTGCCGCTGGAGGGATTCAACAGATATACTGATCAGTGTGGCAGCTAGTCAATAGGTAGAGGACACACCTTACTAAACGCTCTCTTCACTGAGCCCCTTGTAGTCTTTATAGTCACCACACGAACTATTTTGTCCTTGCCAGGATGCACCTCAATAACGCGGCCAATCGGCCACTGGTATGGGGAGACATTATCTTCTTTTAGCAACACCATGGCACCTGGCTTTAACTCGCCAGTTGAAGATTTCCATTTACTTCTAGCTTGAAGAGACTGCAGATACTCTCGATGCCACCGCTTCCAAAAATGACAGGTCAATTGTTGAAGTCTTTCATGAACTTTTAGCCTGTTTGCCGGTACATCATCAAGTTGTCTTTGAGGGAAACTGGTTAGGGTTCGTCCTATTAGGAAGTGGGCTGGTGTTAAGACTCCTAAATCATCAGGATTTTGGGATAAAGGGATTAATGGACGGGAATTAAGAATCGCTTCAATCTGAACCAATACTGTATACAACTGTTCAAATGTCAGATGAGCATCCCCAATTATTCGCTTAAGATGAAATTTACAAGATTTTACGCAAGCCTCCCAGAGACCACCAAAATGAGGGGCTCGAGGAGGTATAAAGTGCCATTCTATTTTATTTTCGGCTAAAAATGATTTAACTTGTGTGTTATTTGTGGAATCATAAATTGCTTGGTACACCATCTTAAGATTATTTGCAGCACCAACAAAGTTAGTAGCATTATCAGAGAAAATGTCGCTAGGCAGACCCCGTCGCGAAATGAAACGCTTTAAGGCGTCCAAAAACGTCGTATAGGAGAGGTCTCCTACTAACTCAAAGTGAGTGGCCTTGGTCGTGAAGCATACGAATACGCATAAATATGCCTTTACTAATTTTTTAGAGCGCAATTTACCGTCCTTTATCATAAAGGGACCGGCAAAATCTAATCCAACCCTACTAAAGGGATGAGAATATGTTACTCGGGAAGACGGAAGGTCTCCCATTTTTGGAGCCATTAGGCGTGGATTTGACTTATAACAGATTAAACACTTTCTTATTATGCCTCTTACCACGGTTCTGCTGTTTAAGAGCCAAAATTGCTCCCTCAGACTGCATAAAACTGCCTGAGGACCAGCATGTAACATCTTTTGATGTTGATATCTGATCAATAGCTTAGTGAAATTGTTTTTGTCGGACAATAACAAGGGAAATTTTTGGCTGTAGGGTAGGTCAGAGTTTTTTAATCTGCCGCCCACTCTTATTAAATTACCTTCTAAAAAAGGATCCAAGGATAATATTCTACTTTTCTTAGGCAATACATTACCGGAATTTAACGCGTCGATCTCCTTGGAAAAATCTTGTCTCTGTGCCAACATTATTAACGCATTTAATGCCCTATCTAACTCGGCAATTGTTAGAGGACCCGTTAATCTAGACTCGCGATTCTGAGCGTTGTACCTAAATCTAAGACAGTAGCCCGTAACTCGCAATAGCTTTAAGTATGAGGAATAGCGTTCCAACAAATCGAATTCATTTATAGTTAAAAAATTTAACGTTTTATTTTTCCGTCTTTCTGGAATGTCTTCAGTATAAACTTTATTCTGACGAGACCATCTTAAATGGGACGTTCCCAGCCAATCGGGACCATGCCACCATAACTGCGACGAGGTTAATTCCATTGGGCTCATTCCACGTGAAACAATATCAGCGGGATTTTCTGGAGAACGCACGTGACCCCATTGCGATGCCTCTGTCAACTCTTGTATAATAGAAACACGATTGGATACAAATGTTTTTAGATCACTAGGTTGCATGGAAATCCAAGCAAGCACAATTGTGGAATCAGTCCACAAATACGTGGAGGATAACTTCACGTTTAAGGTATCTATCACCTTTTTCGTTAGCGTAGCTGCCAGTACAGCTCCACATAATTCGAGTCGCGATAAGGATATACTTCTGAGCGGCGCGACTCTGGATTTTGAGCATAGAATTCGAGAATAATAGGATTCATTATCGGTTTTTGAGACCAAATATATACATACACCGTAGCCTGCAATAGAGGCATCCGAGAAGGCATGTAATGTAAATTCAACTGCGTCCACCATGCTTACCTGCCTTGGTATAGAAATTTTATCAATATCCGACAGCTGTTTATAGAAATTAATAAACGATGAGAACAAATCAGCTGGAACAGTTTGATCCCAATCAATTTTTTCCTTCCACAGTTGCTGTAGAATTAGTTTGGCACGTATGCATACTGGACCTATTAACCCTAATGGATCAAATATTTGCGCGATTGTAGATAAAATAAATCTTTTAGTAACTCGCTTATGTATACGCTCGCTAAAATTTACCGAATAACCTAATTCATCGTTATTGGAATCCCAAATCAAACCCAAGGTTTTTACTGTTTTGTCGTCTGTAATGAAGTACTGTGGTAAATTTATATCGTTATCACCTTCCAAAATTTTCTGGTCATTAGACGCCCATTTACGGAGTATAAAACCCGCATCTGACAGCATGGCTGAGATGTTACATTTAAATTTCTGGGCTTCCTCAATCGTAGAGGCCCCAGTGATTAAATCATCCACATAGAAGTCCCTTAAAATTATACGACTCTCTTCGGGATATTGCTTCGAATTAATTTGTGCAATTTGATGCAATACTCTAGTTGCAATAAATGACGCAGGAGCAGTGCCATACGTGATAGTATTAAGTCTAAACTGCTTAATTTCCTCGTCAGGATTAAATCTCCAAACAATACGTTGCAAATCGCGTTCGGATTCCTTTATGTTTACCATACGGTACATTTTTTCGATGTCACCCGTAAATACGTAGTTGTGACAACGAAATCTAAGAAGAATAGAAAAAAGTTCATCTTGTATATTCGGACCAGTTTTCAAGACATCATTCAGCGATAAACCGGTAGAAGTTTTAGCAGATGCGTCAAAAACCACGCGACACTTCGTCGTTAGGCTTGACTCTTTAATTACACAATGATGTGGCATATAATATTTTATGTTAGACATTTCGTCATTCTCATTAATTAAGGACATATGACCTAATTTAATATACTCCTTCATAAAGGAATGATATTGATCTTTTAATTTTTCATTTTTAGATAGGCGTTTTTCAATACTATACAATCGACGTATTGCGCCATCTTTGGATTCACCCATTTTGTTTAATGTTGCCTTGATAGGCAGACTGACAATGAATTTGCCGTCACTACCTCTAGAAGTAGTTTGTTTGAAGTGCTCTTCGCACTCTAATTCTTCTTGGGATAGCCGAGTAGTAGTCGGACATTCCTCAAGCTTCCAGAATTTTTCTAGCTTTTCTTGAATATCAAGATTTTTTATGTTTAGATTGCATATATTATTACAAGAATTAAATAAACTTATAGGTCCGGAGAGTATCCAGCCAAGATGCGTCTTCTGGAGCACAGGCATGTTCTTGCCACATTTTATCTGGCCAACACACATTAGTGACCAAAATATACTAGCACCTAACAATACCTCAATAGGTTTAGATTGATTAAAGTCAGTGTCTGCAAGTTGAATATTTTTAGGAAAGTTGATGGCCTCCCTGTTAAAAGATATACCCGGCAAGTTGTCCGTTATTTTTTCTAACGCCAAAAAACTAAGATCTGCATGAAATGACTTGTTCATTGAATATATTTTAGCTTTAGTTGAATGGTTTATTCTTACCAACTTTTTACTTATACCGGACGTAGAAATATCTACGTTAGATTTATTAAGACCTAGTTTTGTCAGACAATTATAAGTCATGTAGTTTGATTGACTTGCGGAATCTAGAAGAGCTCTGCATTTTACAAAGCATCCACTTTTATCTTGAATATAAATATTCGCAGTAGAGAGTAAAATATATGAACTTGAGTCACTACTCGCTAGTACTGTTTCATTAGTTGGAAAATACAACTCATCCTTATTTTCTAAACTTGAAGAAAACAGATTTACCTGTCTATCACTTGAAGTTTCTTCTCCAACTTCAGTGCTCGTCGACGGATTATTTTGATTGGTCGATTTTTCTAAGTGTAGCAACATGTTGTGATTCCTGTTGCATTTGCGACAATCTTCACTTCTACAATCCTTGTTAGCATGACCTGCTCGTAAGCATTTAGTGCAAAGTCTCAATTTTCTAATTTCCTTTATCCGATTGTCAACAGTAAGTTTTAAGAAACCTTGACAATAATATATTAAATGAGATCCTTTGCAAAAACTACATATTCTATTATTCTGTTGAGAAACATGGGTATAAGACCTATTTTTTGACTTTCTAACTTCGCGAGAGCTTTCGTTAGTAGTATCTGATTTGAATTCTAACATTTCCAAAGCCTGACAACGGGTAGAAAGAAATTTAATGAATTCCTCATAAGAAGGCAATGTGGTTACATCTGATAAAGATAATTCCCACTCCTTTCTTGTTTTATTGTCTAGCTTGGATGACACGAGGAAAATAATTATAGAGTCCCATTCCTTAACGGACTGCTTAAGATTTTCCAAGGCACGAATATTTTTTTGTAAAGTATCTAAGAGATTTCTTAAGTCCTCCCTGGATTCTTTATTTAGAGAAGGAATTTCGAATAGAGCCTTTATGTGGCTATTTATAATTAAGCGCGAATTCTTATATCTCTGGCATATAAGGTCCCAAGCTACAGAGTAGTTTGCATCGCTGACCTGCAAGGATTGAATTGTTTGTAGCGCTTCTCCTTTTAATGAAGAAGAAAGGTAATAAAACTTTTGAATGGCTGACAGATTTTTATTAGTATGAATAATATTGTTAAATGAATCATAAAACTGCATAAATTTTTCCAGGTTTCCGTCAAATTGAACTAAACTGAGGGGAGGTAACTTAATATTTACAATTGGATCAGACATTTGAGACGATTCTGATGAAAGGTGTGAACCGCTAGCTATGGAGCCACCCAAAATCGAACGAGCTTTTGAAACAGCTGCATAATATGCCGATTCAAAACTATCTCTCTCACTATTGTGATCTTCATTGTCCACCAAGGACTCTAAAGCTGACTGACATATATCAAATTTGCTTAACGTCTCTTCAACCTTTTCGAGCCTAGCCATTAGCTCATACTGATCCAGCTTGTCTTTATTACTTGTTAGATAATTACTGAACCTAGTTATCTGACCTTTTAAATTTGCTCTTTGTGATTTTAGTGACTTAATTTGATCGTCAGCCATTTTTTATATAAAATGTATTATTTGTATATATCGAACAACTAAACTAATGTATGAATAGTTTTTATTTGCTTTTATTTTATATTTTTATATTATATTTATTTATTTTATTCAAATAATCTCAAATTAATTAAGAATTATTACCGGCAAAATGAATCAACCAGATTTCCTAAGTTTTTATTTTTTGTGCACAAACGTGCAACGTCGCAATCACTCGTCAACTTTTCTCCAGCGTGGCCTCGAATGAATGAACGGCGTATGAATCGCTCTGCGCTCACGCGTATTAAAATAGATCCGATAATGCTATGCAAAATTATTATATCAAACAAATATTAAATACCTGCAATAATAATCCACAATAACTTCATAAGATTCTATATGCAATTTGTATGACAGAGTTTAAAATAACGTAATGCTTTTCTATTTAATATATTTTATAATATGCATGCAACGAAATCAAAGATGAATGCCAATCTTTACGTTTAACGTGCAAAAAATCAATAACATCGATTTATATTGTTATATTGGTTCAAATTGTTGCTATCATAAGGCAAATTTAGGAACGTAAATGTGTAAAAGGATGGACTTACCCCCTGATTAATGATAATACGGCAATTTTTATACGGCTTCTTGGCGGCAAAAATGCGGCTATCTCACAGGTGTACAAGTCACTGATTTCACAAGTTTAAATCCGGCTCGAAGGACCAATGAATGGGTATACAAATACCTGATTATTTTCTCTCATCTCTTCTTTTGTAGTACAAATAATTGATTTAGCGGACTGTATTTTTATTAAACCAATAATTACAAAAATTATTACAGAATTACGTTTGATGCTACCGCATCGAAAAGTCTTAGTTGTTCTCTCTTTTTTTCTTGTCTCACACGAAGCGCGCACTTCAGACGGTCGAAAAACATCACAAATATTTCGCGTCGTTGCCAGCTTTCACTTCTTTGTTCATGGAACTGAACAGCCTTCTTTCTTTCTGCAACGGATTGATCACATTCCGAATCCCACCACGGAGGGGGAGTCCGTTTGCATTTAAATGGTTTATATTCAGAAATAGATTGTTTAGAAGCTTCATTAATACAGTCAATAAGGAAATTATATTTTTCTTGGGTATTTAAGGATGTGTGAGGTTTTTCGTTTAATAAGGTATCAACAAGCTGAGAGTATAATGACCAATTTGCTTTTTTAATGTTCCACTTAGTACTGGGATAAATGGTATTAGCATTAGTTCCCAAGACATCGATCACAACCTTTATAACGAAATGATTTGATCCCAAGGTATCAAGATCTACAGACCACGAAGTTTTATCAAAAAGGGATGGTGAGCAAAACGTGACATCAATCATGGAATCTGAGTTTCCTGGACTCGTTTGGCAAGTTGGTTGTCCATTATTCATTACTACATAATCTAAATTCTGAATTGTCTCCACAATTTGATGGCCTATATTATCATTTTTATATGAGCCCCACAAAGAATTATGTGCATTCATATCTCCTCCAATGATACAAGGGTGTTTTAGTTGAGAAAATAACTTATCCCAATCTTCGGTTTTGGTTTTAGTTTTTGGGCACCTATATACAGAGAGTAAACTTAAATAACTTTGTTTATAGTTGATTTTAATACCACAAGCAAGCAAGTCTTGAATATAATTTTTTTAATTGTTATGCGCTCAAAAGGAATACCAGTTTTAATTAAAATAGCAACTCCAGAATAGCCGTCATCGCGATCTTCGCGTATCACATTATAACCTCTATAAATATATACAACATCCCGTTTAAACCAAGTTTCACTTATTAAAGCTATGTCAATATCTTCGGTTATTAAAAAGTTAATAAGGCTGTTTTTGTTAGCAACAGCTGATCGAGCATTCCATTGTATTATTTTGAGTTTAGATTTGTTCGTCATTAGATGAGTTATTTTTTAAAATATTATCTAGAACATTATTAATACCTTTGGCTAGCAAATTCATGTCAAGTGATTTTGCCTCTTCTAAACAATTAATATTTTGAATAAAACTTGAGAAAAGAAGTACTAAGGAATCTACTAACTTATTTTTATCATTGTCTGTATTAGGAAAACTTTCCTTATTTAAGGGAGGTAAAGGTTGAGACGGTCCAAATCTGAAAGGGATGAGATATGGTGTAGGATCTTCGGAAGTTGGAGATGATACTTTTCTTTTTTTATTTGCACTATACTCAGTGCTTGATGTACTACAGCTTGGTTGGCTAAAACTTTTGGGTTTCTGTAGGTGAGGCCTCAATGGCTTGAAATAAGGAGATGTACTAACTTCAGAGGAGTTAGTTAATTTTGGAAATTCTTTGTCTGAATTTGACAATATTTCAAATCTGTTATTAGAAATAAGACCAGAAAATGATGAGTCACTCAAATTTTTTGCCTCCAAATATGAGATTTTATGTTCAATCATGATATTTTTTATTTTTTTTTGATGTTCGAAAAAAGGACAGTTTTTAGAGATCGATATATGCTTATCAGTTTTACAGTGTATGCAATACTTTTTTGTTTCATCACATGTATGTATGTCATTTTTAATTTGTCCACATTGTATACAGTATTCCTGTGTACCTTTACACTGTCTAGAAATATGTCCATATTTGAGGCATTTATAACATTGCGTCACTTTACCCAACAATTTTTCCACTTGGAAAAATACATAATTTATCACAACATAGTTTGGCAAACAATTGCCTTCAAAAGTAATTATAACATTACGTCTAGGGACGTATTCTGTATTTCCATCCTTTTCTACTTTCCTGTGCATTCTTTTAATATCAATAATTGGTGAACTAGAGCTCATATATTTTTTCAAATAGTCAATATTATATTTGGTATCAACATCGCGTATCAGTCCTTTGATTTCCAAGAGGTGATTTGGAATGTACGCTTTTAAATTATCGTCCTTTAAGTGACTATTATTGACTAAATTGTTTGCATCCAAAATAGATTTGAGGATTACTTTAACACGGTTTCTTCCTATACTTTTAATTTGCTTAATATTATTAATCTTTAATTTTTGATGTAAAATATCTGCAACAACCATTGGATGCAAACGGGAAATATTCTGATCATTGGTCTTCTCAACATAAACACAACAATTTTGAAAGTCGTAACTATTACAATTAATATTAAAAAGTTTTACCTCCCTTGTAGCAGAAGAATTTGTGGTGATAGTTCCTGTATCCATGTCTTGATTACTATCACTAATAACTTCAGCAGTATTTAGTTCGCACACTGGCGTCTTTTTTATATTCTCCCCCATCTGGGGAGAATATTTTCACTTTTGTATCACTATTCTACAATATGTAAATGTTTTTACCCACGATGAAATTTAAATGTTTTAATTGTCACAAAAACTGCGAGCTGAATGTCAATATTTAGGTACGTTTAACCATGGCCAAATTTTAAACTGTTCACACAAAAGTTAAACACCGTGAAAAGAAGCCTAGGCTGTTTAACCCATAGGACTGAAACTTCTTATCAATGATAATTAAAACCACTATAAAATTAATTTAAGTTAAACTACTAAAAAATTAATTTTTTCTGGAGCTATTTTAGATGCAACCGTATTTGACGTTTATTAATGTTAATGGGTTATTAAATTCCGCTAAATTTTAAATTAATCGATCAAAACAGTTTATAACATAAGTATTTAATTCAATTTGTTTTTCCCAGAGAGCTATTATTTAAACAACTGTACTTGCCCAGTGACTCTAAAATAGAGAATAGAGGCATTTTATAAATCGTCATCGATTCTTTGAGGCTTAGTTTTTAGAGTGTATTAAAAACCTTTAACACTTTATTAAATTTGTTATTCAAACACAGTTTGAAAAACTTTTTAACTTATAAACATGTATAATAATTTTAACTTTTCTATCTCACACGCTTGTCAGTAAGCTCATTGAAAAGCTGGTGAAAAAACACACTTTCCAGAAAAACAAAACCTTCTACAAGTAAATACCGTTTTCACTAAGATTTTTCTGCTTTATCAGATATCTTCATTTTTTATCCTGTCCGATTTTGTTTCTTCACAAATTTTTCTCAAATGTCTCATTTCGATCGCGTTGGTTTTCGATTAATATTTTTCTGAGTTGTCCAGTTATCTCTTGTCTTACATTTTTACATCTTTGTATCTAAGTATTGTTGTATTACTTATTTAGTATAATCGTGTATATTTATTCTCTCTACTTATTGTTTTCGCGTCTATTTTGCCATCGTCAGCCACAATGCTGCCCAGACAGTGGCGTGCTGGCCATATAAATGAATCGGTGCAATCACCGAGAGGCCGCGGCCTCTCGAGGCCAGTCAAATAAGTTTTTTTTTTCACAAACAATTTTAGATGTAACAAAAAATTTTGTTTTAATTTCTAATCGAATGATATTAACAAAACATTTCAAAAATATTTTATTTCCATACATAGTGTTCGAGCCATTTGAATAATATTGCATTAATTCCAGTTTTCTGTTTTATACGCACCCTGTATTTCATGACGGTTAAAATTAAGACATTCAATTGAGTCATGAGTAGGTTTTATTCGGATAATAATATAGACACATACTTTAACAAAAAACGACTTAGCAATTGTATATAATATTTTGTTTAGATATGTGTTTCTGGGAAAAGTTCGTTAAGTATTTTTGGATGTTTTCGGTTTTGCTGAGTGGACAGGACCAGGCGATGATTCGCGGTTATCTTGAGATTAGCGAGGGATAGCTCCATTATAAATATTATATTGTTTGCGTTATCAAGCATTGTACGAATATATTGTTTACGAAAGCACAGAGAGCATATTATATTGCACATAGATTAAATCAAGAAATTAGTATAGAATATGTAAAACGCCGTCCACACTCTCGCCGAAGTCGATCGAGGTTCAACAAGTACGAGAATGTAGACGGCCACCTTGTGTAACTTTGCCTAACTTCGTTCTACTTCCGAAATCTGTCGGTCTGGCGCGTCCAAGTCAAAGGGATCTTTGTCGGTATCGCACCGCTTGAATGTGTTCCTCGCGAAGTAGAACGAGTGTGTAGAGAGGCACTTTGGACTTCGGTCAACTTTGGCGAAGTAACTTCGCCGAGAGTGTGGAGCCCGTTTAAGATTAATTGGAATTCAAGAAGCTGTCTAAATACGGTTAAGTTGTAAAAAAAATAACAGGAATTCCAAGTTTAAGAAGAGTAAAAGTTGTTAGGTATGTACATTTTATAACTTATATACAGGGTGTAACAAAGAAGGAAAGGGAGGCCAAGGAAGAGATGGATCGATCAGATTATAGATATTGGACAGGAAAAAGGAAAAACACATCAACAAATGAAAGAGTTAGCAAAGGACCGCAAGAAATGGAAGATATGGATAGAGGATGAATAAAACCTCCGACGCCCCTGAGAGGCATAAGGAGTTTCGAGAAAGAAGGAGAAGATATACAGGGTGTTTCATTAATAATTGTCCATATAGTAACTGGAGAAACCTTAGCACAAAATACGAAGAATTAACCTAAAACACTTAAATAAAATGTGGTTCCTTACTGAGTTACAGGGTGTTTTATCTAAAATTTTAAAAACCTTTTCATACTTGGCAGAAAGTGCGACTACTTATACACCCTATTAATTTTTGAGAAACAAACGTTTCTAGCTAGTACCAGAGGCGTACGACAGGGGATAGTGAATGGTTGACCCTTCTCAAATTCTACGCCACTGGTGGAATTACTATTTTAGTGCCATTTTTAGATTCTCCAATACTTTCCACGTAAATAATATACTCCTCATTGGTAACGATAAAGTCAGTAGTTTTCGAGATGTTTGAAGTTAAATATGAAACGGCACAGTTATTTTGAATAATTTATGATATGATTCATTATGATTAAAATTTAAAAATTATTTCTACCCAGTACTTTAAAACTATTTGGCGTATCCTTATCACGCTTGGCAGAAAGTGTAGGACTGTACACCCTACTAAATTAAGATAAATAAACGTTTCTAGCAACTACCAGAGGCGTACGACAGGGAATAATGGTTGGTTGGCCTTTCCCAAATTCTACGCCACTGACGAAATTGCTATTTTAGTGTAATTTTTTTGATTTTTTAATACTTTTTATGTAGATAATATAATCTTCATTCGTAACGATAAAATGATTAGTTTTAGAGATATTTGAAATTAAAAATGAAGCGACACAATACATTAATCAAAATAACCGTCTCGTTTCATTTTTAACTTCAAAGATCTCGAAAACTGATGACTTTATCGTTACGAATGAAGAATATATTATTTTCATATAAAGTATTAAAGAATCCAAAAATTGAAATAAAATAGCAATTCCGCCAGTGGCGTAGAATTTGGAAAGGGTCAACCATTCACTTTCCCCCGTCGTACGCCTCTGGTAATAGAGAGAAACGTCTTTTTAAGATAATTTAGTAGTTTGTACAGTATCTATACTTCCTGCCAAGTATGAAAGGGATACGTCGAATAGTTTTAAAATGCTGAGCAAAAATAAATTTTTAAATTTTTAGTTATAACACCCTGTAACTCAGTAAGGAACCACATTTTATTAAGTGTTTTAGCTTAAATCTTTGTATTTTGTGCTAAGGTTTCTCCAGTTACTATATGGACAATTATTAATGAAACACCCTGTATAATAATAATATTTGATTGATTTTTAACTGTTCATTGGCGGTAAGTAATGATTCTTTTACAAATAACTAATCTAACGTTTCTATATTAGTTATTAAGTAGATGGGCGCACCCTTTCGGCTTTAATGCTATTTCACTGCATTCATTTTTTTCGACTGAGAAAACTAATAAGTATTTTTGAAAAATTTAAACGCAGAACGAAAGCTTACGTTTGAGGGCCGAAAATCAACGAAAACTTCTAGAATGTTTATTTTAATAAGTTACAGGGGTGAAAAAAAAAAGAGAAAATTAAATTGAGTGTGATTTTTAATTTCAAATATCTCATTCAAAAGAAACCTTTTATTTATTTTATGGGACTTTCGGCCCTCAGTAATAATGTAATTTTTCATTATGCGTTTAAATTTTTTAAAAATATTTATTAGTTTTTTAAGGATTCGAAAAAATTGAATGCATTTAAATAACATTGAAGCCGAAGGTTTGCGCCTATCCACTTAATAAAAAAAAAACAGTTTTATGAAGATAATCGGCAAAACCTAAGAGAGATCCCTTTTTATTATTATACGGTAATATTTATCAACAAATGAAATAGAGAATGTGGAAAAATCCCCTTACGAATAACTCACACATCCACTATTTCGGGCTGGGAAAAATTTTCTGAATAGAATCAACGATCCAAACACCAGTTCTCAGAAATGTGTTTCGCCCTCTTCATAACTGGTAATATTTACATACTTCGGTAATATTTATATTATACATAATATTGGACAAATCATTCTTAAAACCAATATAAGAATTATTTTATGCCAATAAAACAAATTTTAGTAATACATACATATTTTATGTGAATTTTATCCTATTCAGCGAAACTATTTTCAAGTGTCAAAGAAATTTATGTTGAGATTGAGTCATTCAAAATATTTAATATTTTTTTTTACAAAATTCTATCATTACTGCAATGCTTTTCTGCGGTTTGCTTATTGATTTTTTTATATACCATCAATTATAATAATTATTTATTTGTAATATTTTCAAACACAGTGGCCACAGCCTACCTAATTCTCATCCAAACATATGTCAGTTTTTCTTTGATGTCCATTTTATTACTTTTTTCTGAACCTTCGCTTCAAACCTTTTTCAAAATAAATTACGTACGTGGGAAAAGTAAGTCATGAATTTCTAAAGTTTTTTAATACAAATTTTTAATGGTAAGAATTAATGAAATACTTTATAACAGAGCGGTTAATTATAGACCTGGATCCCGCGTACCAAAAAAAAAGTCGGTTAATAGCAAGCTGAAAATTTCTTAATAGCTTATACTCTGGGCTAATTAGCAAAATTCATGGAGAAGTTATTTTCAAGCAATTTTATCGCTGGAATCGAATTATAAGATCCTATATAATAATATAGGTATGCAAAGTCCGCAGATAGTGTGCTACTTTTTTTATAAACAAAATGGCGCCGACAAATCGTATTTTTTTCAATTATTGCTCTATAACTCCGAAGATTTTACATTTACAACAAAAACAACCAAATAAAAATTCACCGCAATTAAATTCTGCATAGAGATTTGTTTTTCCCGATTTGCTCCGACGAAAATTTTCCTCGGAAAATGTAGGTTTTCCCAACAAAATCTCGAATTTCCAAATAAATTTTTTGGACAAGTAATTATTTATCAATAATTAAATAACTTGGTGAAATAAAAACTTTCTTGGTATAGATTATAACTGCAGAAGCAGGTGAAAATTAAACGAATATTTTAGCAACAATTCAATTCTTAATTAACAATTTACAGTCGCAATAACAACCAAAATAATCATGAGACATTGATCAAACTTAGAAAGATTATAAAGATGTGATGCCTATTTAATATTTTGTCAACAAAACATAATTTTTTCATTTTTTTGTATAATCTTTAGATGTTTAAAAAATAGTTATAAACAAATTAACATTTCTCAGAAATTGTTTATTATATTATAATTTTAAAAAGTACTTAATATGCGTATTTCAAAGGTCTTGAAAATGAATGCTTTAACATTTTCTTCCAACCATTTGCAAAAAAAGTTATGAAACAGCAAAATAAACATACGATTACTCCGTTGTTTAAAATTTGTTTTAATTGTTTCAAAGCTTAAAAGTGCGTTTATGGTACAAACTAATTACTCTCAAAAAATACCAAACATTAGTTTAATGGTTATATTTTAATCAAAGATTAAAAATGTTTTTTTTGTAACTTTTAGCGCGAGAGTAGGCTTGATACAGAGCCGTGGACGGGTTATAATATATAATTTTATTTATTAACTAGTGCACGTCGCGCGACGGTCGTCGTCTCGAGTGAAAATTTTAGCTACGGTTCTGTATTAGTCTACTTTCGCGCTTTTAAATTAAAAAAAAAATATTTATTATCTTTAATTAAAATATAAATATTAAACTAATAATCGATATCTTTTGTAAGTAATTAGCTTGTACTTTAAACTCACTTTTACGCTTTGAAAGAATTAAAAAACATTATAAACAACGTAGCAATCGTATGTTCACTTTGCTGTTTCATAACTTTTTTGCAAATAGTTGCAAGAAAGTTTTAAAGCATTCATTTTCAAGATCTTTGAAATACGCATTTTACCTGTTTTTTAAAATTAGAATATAATAAAAACTTTCTGAGAAACAATTTGTTTATAACTATTTTTTTAACATTTAAAGATTATTTAAAAATTAAAAATTTATATTTTTGATAAAAATAATAGACTTAAAGATAAAACCCATAACTAAATTAAGATTCATGGTGACGTTTTAATTATTACTTTAATCATCGTCAGAATAATAACTTTCTTGAGCGGATGCTTTAAAATAATTTTAAAGAGACAAACAATAATTAATGAAAACGTAAAATTGACATTGACAATCATTGGGTTAATAATTTCAAACACGCCATGTCTTGTTGCGTGTTTAAGGGTGGCTTTAAAAGAAACACGGTAATGCCTCCTTGATGCTGAGTTCCGTTGGAGAACTTGCATGACCAATGATTGAGAAGTCCTTACGACTAATAGGGTGGTCAGAATCAGTCATATATTGGAATACCGCTGAATTTGGAATTGTTCTTGATCGTCTTTCTAAGTGAGGAGTGACACCTAAGTGTTCGCAACATCTGACATTAAAGTGACGTCGAGTCTTCCCAACGTACGTAGCTGCACAGCTACTACATTTGAATTGGTATATAATGTTAGATGCGAGATCACTAGGAATCATGTCTTTCACATGGAAACGAGATCCTATTCTTTCCAAAGTCGTGACAGCAAATCTTAATTCTATAGAGGGAAATGCTTTTTTAATTGTTCTACAATTTAATTTATATTTTGTCGACAAAAAATAAAATAGGCATCTCATCTTTATAACGTTTCAAAGTTTGACCAGTGTATCATAATTATTTTGGTTATTATTGCGACCGTAAATTATTAATTAACAATTGAATTTTTGCTAAAATATTCGTTTAATTTTCACCGGCTTCTGGAACTATAATCTAAACCAAGAAAGCTTTTATGTCACTGAGTTATTTAATTATTGGTAGATAATTACTAAAACTTTATTTGAAATTTAAAGATTTTGTTGGGAAAACCCGCATTTTCCAAAGAAAATTTTCGTCGAAGCAGATCGGGAGAACATGTCTTTATGCAGAATTTAATTTCGGTGAATTTTTATTGGGCTGTTTTTGGTGTGAAGTTCAAATGTTCGGAGTTATGGAGCAAAAATTGAAAAAAAACACGATTTGGGGGCGCCATTTTGTTAATAAAAAAGTAGCACACTATCTGCGGACTTTGCATACCTATATTATAAATATATATAATCATAAGCTCCGATTCCAGCAATAAAATTGCTGGTAAATAACTTTTCCCAAAAATGGCCTATTCTTCGATAATCAGCCCAGACTATTAACGGTTTCTAGTCGGACAAACTTTGATGTGCGGGAACACTGGAACATCAGACAATTTGGAACGTCAGACTACGAAAACGTCCCATGTATTTTGTCCGAGAGAACTTCCAATTGATTTGTTACGCTTTCATTAAACTCTCATGCAAAAATCAGACTGCTGTTTACCACCAACATAATTCCTGTCATTTGACATGTTCTACGTGTCGGACTTATTTTAAAATGCCGAGTTGGTGATAAAATAACAGTCTGATTTTTTGCATGACTTGATTTCATGTAATTGAATGCAATATCTTTCAATAAAGTCGTCCCAGGAACGCATGAATGGCCGATATTAATGTAATGAGTTAGATTAAATTAAATTATTAGAAGAACTTTTTTGATTAATTATTTATATGGGAAATAAGTCACAATTAAAATGAAAAAAATAATTTTATTAACGTTTCGACGCCCAAATCGGGTGCCGTTGTCAAAATACAAAATATTACTAAAATAAACAAAAGTGTTGTTGCTAAGCAAAAAAATTCTTCTAATAATTTATTTAATCTCACTCATTTATATTGGCAATTCAGACATATATTATACATTTTAAAGTAGAAGACTTTAAAATGATATTGCCAATATTTATGAGTTGCGTTCCTGGGACGACTTACTGAAAGATAGTTCATTCGATTACATGAAATTAACCCCAACTCAAGAATATCCGTCATAAAAAATTATAGCATGTGATATGTCTTTAAAAAGACAACCAAATGCAACGACAGTAAAATTCTCGAGTTAGAGATTTCATAGTAAATCACAAGGGAAAAACCAGGAAAAACCCTGTGATACTATCCCGACATCGTAAGTATTTGGTCTTACATTAATTTACTCTCAAAAAATAATACCAAATTCTGACTTGTAACATGTTTAAATTATAAATAATATTAATAATACTAGATATATAAGTAATACTAAAATATAAAATATGTACTAGCTCGATATTATTGACTTACTACTCTTGGTATTTTCTTTCTATTGACTTCCTCTTTCAGTATGGGTAACCACATCCTACTGCATTCTACCGAGGAATTTGCTGTTCAAAATCTCTAACTCGAGAATTTTACTGTCGTTGCATTTGGTTGTCTTTTTAAAGACATATCACATGCTATAATTTTTTATGACGGATATTCTTGAGTTGGGGTTAATTTCATGTAATCGAATGAACTATCTTTCAGTAAGTCGTCCCAGGAACGCAACTCATAAATATTGGCAATATCATTTTAAAGTCTTCTACTTTAAAATGTATAATATATGTCTGAATTGCCAATATAAATGAGTGAGATTAAATAAATTATTAGAAGAATTTTTTTGCTTAGCAACAACACTTTTGTTTATTTTAGTAATATTTTGTATTTTGACAACGGCACCCGATTTGGGCGTCGAAACGTTAATAAAATTATTTTTTTCATTTTAATTGTGACTTATTTCCCATATAAATAATTAATCATAAAAATGCCACGAGGAAATAGCTTCAGAACAACATTAAGAACTTTTTTAGTACGCAACAACATGTTGGTTCAATTTATTAATATTTTGTATTTGGACAACGACGTCCGAATTGGAAGTCGAAACGTCAATAAAATTATTTTATCAATTTAAATTGTGGCTTATTTCCAATTAGAATAGGTAATTACAAAAATTCCACAAAAAATAACTTCAGGACAATAAATAACAAATAAAAAATTCTGATAATAGAAGATAAAATGTGAGTGGGTGGCCGCTTTTCTATAAAATCATCGGGCCGCCTGAAAAGTTCCAGCACAGCACGCCACTGTGCCCAGTTTTTATACGTTATTATTTTTCCTATTATTGTTCCATTACATTGAACGTCTTTATTGTTATGATCTTCCTTTCGATTAACTATTATCGTTTTGTTTTATTTACATTTATTCACACTATTTTCATTTTTAATATTTCTTCAGTCGACGAATTTGTCAGCCTTCTTATTTTATTTTAATTGTTAGGGATCAGTAAAATATCATTTACATGAGTATTTATTAATAATTATAAATAATAAATAAATAAATATTACCTTTTACCAAGCAACAAAAAGAAAATTTGTTTAATTTATGAATGTTTTCTATTTTGATAACGATTTCCGTAGTGGAAGTCAAAACGTCAAATAAATTTGATTTCGAACTTAAATTGTGGCTTATTTCACAAATTAAAAAGTGAAATAAATAAATAAATACATGAGTAAAACTCTGTAATTTTACTGGTTGCAAGTTCCTTTATCCAATTACATATTGTATTTGTGTTTTTATTTAGCTTTGAGGTTATTTATTATTCTGTTCATGATTATGAGGAACAATAATGGGCTTAAACTATCTCCCTGTTTTGTTGGGTGAAGTCGAGTTCGCTCCGCTTCGTTCATGTATATTTTAGAAGGGTACGAATTGCCTCCCGCATGAATGCGGGTAGGCTCTCATATAATCGCGGAAACATTAGACATTGTTGCCAAATCGTGTAATATTTATACTGCTTAGGAAATTTACATAGTGATATAGACTTTTTATAGGAAAATTATACTTTTAGACAAATACTTTTAGAGTTTGTTTTAGTTCAACATTGGCATATGTAGCAATTTTAACACAAATTATCGGTGTCGGCCGGTATGCGCTCGACCGTTTTGCGCTCTTACCTGAAATCGGCCGGTTTGCGCTCTACACTCTAATACCCGAAAGTTAAGTTAGGACCGAAGGGTTAGGTCTTCCTCCTTTCCCATAGATATTTCTAGGAAGGTACCTCTTTCTAACAAAAAGAGAAAATTTGAAAGAAGTGACAACGCTGGGTGATATTTTCGACATGTTTAGGTAAAATAAATTTTGTCTATGGGAGCCAATTTGGACTCTACCTTTTTTAGTTCAGGTAAAATTCTTACCATTGGGAGCGAACTCGACCCCGTCCTGATAGCGATAACTGAAGCTAGTGCAGAAATTTTTGAGCTTGAAAAACCGTTTTTGCGTAGGAAATAGATTTGATCATACTTATGAAGCCTATAACTTAAAAATTCGAATTTTCCCGGATATGAGGTATACACCGTTAGATTCGTCTAGAGTCCTTCTATAAACGTTCAGTTATTGGTGTAATTCGTATGTTGAAATTTTGAGTAATTGTCAAAAAACCAAAATTTTCAAAGATTAGTTTTTCATTTTTTTTGCTATACTGAGCAGTGAGTATGACTGATCCTGACGGCTTAGACTCCATTTGAAAGCCTAACTCAACACTATTGATTTGGTGTATATGCAGTTCTTCTGTCTCTTCTTGAACCGAAGATATATACCCCCAAAAAATATGCCGTTTTGTACCTACCAAGTCCTATAATAGCTGGCTTATGGGTGGTCAAATGCCACAAAATACACCGGTTCTGAATCGGCCCTGACCCCCTCTTCAAACACATAAAAAATTCAGATCGGTTTAACTTTTCCACATACATACATACATACATACATACATAGATACATACTATGTATTGGATATTATCCACAAATATTTTCCCTTTTTTAAATAGAAATTGAGTCATATTTCGGTAAATTTTGAACGGTATAACCCATTTTCAAAATTAGACATGCGTTGGAAAGGTAATGATCAGTACTATTAGGAGCCGCAAAGGTAGGACATAAATTCTCGAAGTTTTTGGGAGTTTTGGGGACGAGAACGAAAAACAGACCCTAAATGGGAAGGGCCGTAAAATTCACACCCTTGGACGAAAATGGATGGTTGACATATGAATGGGTGAGTCAACTTGATGGGAGTTGGCCGAAGTTTCAATTCAGTCAGATTTAGAAAATCGAAAATTTCGTGTATATATAGTGTCGCGTTTCTCCCAGTAAATGACCGTTTTGGAGTGTAGTTTTCAGGGTCAACTCCGAATTGCATGAAAATTTGGATATAGGTTCTACTCACCCTCCATTTAAAAGTTGAACTTTTACCGTTTGTTGCTTTTACTTGGAAAGTGACAGTTTCTTCTTTCCGGGGTTGAAAAAATGCTAGCTTAAAATAAGTCCGGAAATGGATAAATTGACTAATTCTAACAACTTTCGTTCTATAGAGTTTTTTTTAAGTAAGTCAACAACTTTTTGAGTTATTTGCCATTAAAATGTTTATTTTTCGACAAAAAAAAACGTTCTTAGGCGGTTTTTCGCAAATAACTCAAAAAGTAAATATTTTATCGAAAAAAATATTCTTAGCAAAAGAGTATAAAAGCAAAAGTGCTGAAGTTCAATAAAAAAACGAAAAAATGGTGTATTAAGTCCACAAACCCAGTAAATGTAAAGTTGTAGCTCATGACAAATACGTTCTTATTCGTCAAATTCCAAATCGAATATTTCAACGTGATATAACCAAGAAATTCAGGAAAAATTTATTAAAATTTTGTAAATTGTTTAAAAAACTTTATTTTTATTATTTATAAACTTTTTTGCACGATTGATCATTTTTGATTATTTACCGTGACAGATTTTACGTCAGTAGGTGACATTTACTAGCAACTCGACGGTAAGTAATCCAACTCGACGGTAAGTACTCCAACCCGACGGTAAGTAATTCACTTACCGTCGAGTTAAAAAATCTCTTAATTTTAATTTATTTTTTGAAAGAATAACGAAAACTAACGAATTATTTATTAATATTGAAACTTATGGTACAATTTGTTAAATTATTTAATGAAATCCCACTTGTTTGGGCTGTAGTTTCACTTTTAACAGAAACTCCTGCAGAATCGCATACATTAGAAGTATCCAATATTTTTTCTCTTCAAATACGCGATCAAAGTTAAAAACTTGGAAATTTCAATGCCATCATAAAGAAAAACGGTGGATTTAATCATTGAATATTCTGCTCAGAGGCTTCCAGGAGCTTTCAACTGCATATGTCTTTGAACGAAATATGCCAATAGAGTCTTTTCTTCGATTCTTAAATTCTTGCCTTCGCACCATTTTTTAAAACTTTGGTAGGTATTTTGATAACGGATTTTGGATTTTTCGGGAATAATTGCGGAACACCCCTCTTCCCAAGCCCGTTCAATTTACTTAAATTCACTTTCGCTCATATTTTAATTTATAATAATCAAAATTGTACTTAAAATTATTGACAACTAAATAAAAACTCAATTCTCCATTGTTGTTATGCACCATAGTTAGTACCTAACAACCAAAGTATCTATCTTGATAAAATGAATGAAACTAGCCAATATGACGAAAATGTTTAATTTTATAATTTATAATGGTATAAATCGTGCAAAAAACGTTATAAGCATGTCGAACGTTAAGGGTAACCGATCTCAGACAATAATTGGAGTCGTCGCTCCGCTCCTCCTCCAAACAATTGTCTTCGTTCGGTATAAAACCCTTACCGTTCTCCATACTTAATATACTATATAGCATCAAAATTCAAAGAGTTACGCTCAAAATAAAGTTGTCCCTTTTTTTGGTAAAAAAGTCGTGAAAAGCTCCCCCTATTTAACACCCTAAATAAAATTAATCGTTACCGATTACTTTATAATATGTATGTGTATTATTATACGATCTGTATGTTTTACCATTTCGTAGTGATTATTTTAGAAAAAAAATTGATTTTATAGACAGTAAAAAAATGTTTCCAAAAATTTTGGAAAAATTCACTTTTTTCAAAATAACTTAAAAAGGATTAGTGATACGAAAAATCTCAAAGAGTATCAAAATGTAGGTTTTGCTTTTATAAATACGCTAATTTTATTTTGTTTTCCTATAAGACAAAAATTTGTTAAGATATAGCCAGAGAACAATAACCACATATAGCTGTGCAAAGTTTGCGTACACTCTTGATTAGTTACTCATTCAAGGCTTTTCTACTGTAACTCTTTCAAAAATAAGCACTTTAAACAGATGACACTTACAGATGATATAAAAAAATAATGTGTGTGTACTTTGTACGCACGTAACAAGTTATACTTCTATTATATAATTTCAACGAAATAAATATACTTAACAGTTATAATACAAAAAATTAACAATAATTACCAAAAATTAACCAAAACAACAATGCCAAAAATAAAAAAAAATAGAGGTGTGTACTTGTGTACGCACGTAAGAAGTTATACTTCTTTGTCGTCATAAAAAAACAGTTTGTTTTATATACCTCATACAAAATTGATAATATTTGATATAAGATGGTTATATTTTAGATTTTAGATCATGCAGAACATTCTATAACTTTTCTTTCGTAAAATTAATAACAAAAGTTATCATAATTGAAATAACAGAAAATAATGTTTATTATATATGTTGAGAACAATTTTTAATTTCTTTTTCAATTAGAAGGACGTACCTAATTGCATATTAGAATATAGTTCTAATTTCAATTAACTGTTCATAATAACAATGTTCAATATTGTAAAAATAAAGCTACTTTTCTCGTGAGTGAAATTTATATTTTTTGACATACCCTGTATAATACCCATAAAATTTACTATCTGATGGTTGAATCAGAGATTCTAGATATTGCAGAACCTTTTATGTAGAACAACTATTTTTCGTAAAATGAATAATAAAAAAGTTTTCCATATTATGGTTCCAACTTACAGGGATATACTGTATATTATGACAAAAATATTTTTAAATCTGTAGGCAAATCAAAAGTTTAAACTTAACCTTAATTTAACAAGAGTTATAGTCGGTTCGCTAAACTCAGACACAACTGGCTAGTGTTTTTAGTCGATATTTTTTTTGTTTTTGGCCAATTTTGCGAAAATTGGCAAAATTACTAACTATTTAGTAATTATTTTCTTGCCAATTTTACAAAATTGGCAAAATTACTTGCTAAAATCACTAGCCATTTGTAGTAACACTGGTGGTACTCATTATTTTCTTTTAAAATATCATACAATATATTATTTACAAAAGTATATACAAATCCGGTATAATATCCCTACTTTATAGCATTTTCAATATCTTCCGTAAGTCCAAACGGTGAGTTTTAATTTTTTTTTTCAAGGCGTCCAACTTTCTTTGAAGCGAAGCTGAATTGTTCAAATATAAAAAAACTCTCCTGTGGTGTTGTCCGTATGAGATAATATGCCAGTCTCTAATGCATCATTGTCCTCTATGTTAACTTTTTGATTTATCTGTTCAGCCTACAAAAAAAATTAATCCAATTTAAATTTTAGATCACAACTACACCTGATATGAATAACATTGTAACTCCACTTATAATGTTTTTCAACTATTGCTTATTTCAACTATTTCGCACAAATTAAAATATATATTAAAAAAACAGTAAAATAATTAAAAAAAAACAAAATAAAAAAAAGCTACACAATGTACCAATGTATCTATAAAAATAATATTGTAGAATGTACTTATGTTTATAAGAAATTTATGACTATGAATCTGCAATCAATCACAAACAAGTCTGGCTAATTGGCTCTGCCAAAGCCATTTTTCAAAAAAAAAAACTATTGCGTAAATGACATCTACAAAGGACAACTTTCATTTTGATCTAAAAACTTTTATCCTATCTTATGTACCTAAATATAAAGTTTTTAATAAAATAACCTCATTGTAAGTGCAAATTTTGAATCACTTGGTGGAAAAAACTTTGTAACCAATGTTACAATACTATAAATTTCTATTATTGATGAATATTTTTATAAACACATTGTAACATCTATATAATTTACGAGTGAACTAACTTCCACTGTTATACCTGATGTTCACAGTGGATTACATGTTCAAGAAGCATCAACAGCGGAAACCCCTTCCTGCATCAAAGGCATTAGTTTATTATTAAATACGTCTGCTAAGAAAAAATTCCCAAAGAAGAAAAATCTTGGAAAGGAGAGACAAAGAGATCCAAGTGTTTCCAAAATTAATATTTTGAAGAAACTGAGGAACTCTGACCAAGAATACACTAGAAAAACAGTAAAATTAACGTAAATGAGAGAATTGGGACCTCGATGTAACGATAAATGTAACATTAAATGTAAATCGAAATTATATAAAAATAGAATGACTCAATTCATTTAATAATTTTTGGGCAATAACTGATCATTATAAACAGAGTGATTTATGTAGAGTTTGGAGACCATACTTATGCATATATAGTCCGTCCGCTATAACTTTTCCCATACGGTACGAATCATTTTCAGTAGTAATAACCCAAGGACATTGATAATTGTTCGAAAAAATTTTATAACAGATTTCGAAAGCTTGTTGCTTAGAAACAGACCGACGCCGTAGGCGGAGGTCTGTTGCCTGTAAGCAACAAGCTTGAGAAAGTTGTTAAAAAATTTTTGAGCATTTAACAATGTTCGAGGGTTATTCGGATAGAAAATTTTTTGCTGGTTATGAAAAAAAAAATACAGAGCAGAAACAATTTATTTAAATGTGCAATTAACAAAGGAACAATTAGAAAAATTTAATGAAGATAATTAATAATTTCATTAATATTCTCATCAGTATTACAACCAAATCGTGACATTTTGAAATATTGAATATTTGAAATGTCAAAATCGAAATGAAACGAAATGTAGGTATCCATAGCTACATGATTGAGTGAAAACAGCCCATGGGATCTGTTTTCAGTATAATGTTGGTTTTATTGGTTGTATTCAATCAGATGACCACAAATTAATTGATTTCATTGGATTTCTAATTGAGCAAAAAATTTTCAATCAAATTAAATCAAAACATAAATTGAAACGAACGTCGATGTGTATATACATTTTGTATACTGTATACTATATACTACACACATCGACATACGTTTCACTTTCTGTTTTGACTTAATTTGATTGAAAATGAATCGTACCGCATGGGAAAAGTTATAGCGGACGGACTATATGTTCTCAAACAATAGAGAAAAGTTAAATGAGTCCACGTGAAACTGGTAAATATGAATATAATTTGCAGTCAGCAGAACACTGACACCAAGTTCGTAAGAAACATTTTTGGATACTTTAAACATACCAGATATATGGTTTTCTACGCTATTCAAAAAAAGTGGCATTGCAGCTCGACTTAAATCAGAACCATTAATGCTAACAACAATGTGATACATGAAAGCGAAAAGCTGAGGAAAAGTTATAAAATATGGATTAAGCAAATTGTAGCTGGAGCATCACATGAGCTAATGGTTTATTGCATATAAGGAGACAGTCTGTTACCAACGCACTGTACTCAGCTGAGAATATTTTTTAACAAAAATCAAAATATTAAATCATTCTTCATTATTTATTTTTTAGTTGTTATATCCACTTGAAAAAGCATAAGATAAATGTGTTTATTGGATTTACTCACTCTCAATTTACTTCTTTCTTTTCCAATCTCCCCATTCTTTCAACATCATGTTACCTACGCACTTTTTTGAGGCTTGCGTACCATTTTCTGTGATGGAACTTGATCAGGATGATTTTCGTCCTCTAAATAAGCAGGTTCGTCTAAAATTAATAGATTTATATAAAATATTGTTATGTGAATGTATGAGATAGCCACTTTACACGATGCAACTAATTGCGCAATTTCTTGCAGCAATTGAAATTGCATCGTGTCACACGAGAATTGCACAGAAAAGGTGCAATTACTTGCAGCAACTTCTTGCTGCAAGAAGTTGCAGCTAAATAGAACATGTTCATGCAATTTTTTCTGCAATTTGGTTATATCTTTAGTAACTTTTAAGGCTACACTGTTTGTTTTGACATTCTGTCGGCCTAAATTTCAAACTAAACATTTTTTAAGAAAACTATAGGAACTTTTTACCAATTTAAAGCTTCACAGATAACATTATTCTGGTGGATAACTTTAATTATACAACATAGGGATTAAAGAAACTATTTTCTATTTTGATTTCCTTTGTAACAACTTATTTCCTTTTGTAAATGAATAATGTATTATAGGTAATACTTGCATTAGGTATTAATTGATTTTGTTATATATAACACATATTATAATTTTCTCAATAATCTAACATTTTTAATCTAATATCTGATAACTCTACTCAAAAAATCACATTTAATTTATAAAAACAACATAACCTAAAATTTATGGTAGGTCAAAGTTTCTGTCTATTTCATGTCAGCTTATGCAATTACTTGTACCCCGTAATCATTTTATTGCAGAAAGCTAGTTGCAACTGATTGCAGAAGTTCTTGCTGCAAGAACTTGTGCAATAAATTTCGCAATTACTTGCATCGTGTAAAGTGGCTATGTTCAAATGTCAGAACAAAATTTGATCAACTTATTATTAAAACACTTACCAGTAATAAAAGCATCAAGTACTGGATTCTCCGATTCTTTAGTTTTGAATAAGTGAGATCGTAGATCGTCCCGGTTCATTGATGTTATCCACAGTTCTCTACACTCTACGTCTTCGAGCTAATAGGTTTTTATCAGTAATTTTGCGATTGAAAATCGCACTCACAAAGTTTGATGGGCTTCCACAATGACATGCAACAAGCATGTTAATAAGTCCAAAAATATAATATGAAAACTATTTAAAAAGGCAGTATAACAACTATTAACTAACTTTTGTCTGTTGTTTCTCTTCCCACAAATTTTAAAACGCAACAACCATACAAAACCACACCGTCCAAACCACAGCTGTACTAAAGTTGCCATATTGGATAATTTTTGATATGTCATTTGAACATCCAATCAGAACAAAGTTTTAATGCGCATGCGCCCAGATTCTAGGTTTTAACATATAAAAATTCACCCTCATATCGCGCGTAAAGAAGTAGAACTTCAAAAAAATATATGAATCGTCCGGGATTTAAACCCGCGATCTCGCGATCTCTCGATCTCTGGTCCAATGCCCTACCAACCAGGCTATCAAGGCGTCTGTTATTGACGTTTCGCATATACATAATTACACATCACGGTGACAAGTGAAATATAAAAATAGATATTTTATTATTTTACGCTCAAGGAAGACAAATCCAAAGACACAAAAATTATAATAAATAATACATTTACTAAAAACACTAATATATTATTTTAGTGGCTTATTTGCGCTGATACATACTTTGAAAGATTAGCAACGAACAACATACTATTGAACGTAAAGATATAAATTATTAATCACCTAGGTAGATCTTGGCCATAGAAATAAGTTGCTTTAAACTGCAGCGCAATATATATCAGTAAATACTTAGGCATTATAATAGCTGCACATGACGAATAGAGGAGAATTAAACATAAGGTTAGTTCTAGCTTGTGTATTTCTGAATGTAATCGAATTTGAATTTCTTACTGGATAAGACGGATACGATTATAATAAATATACAATAAAATGTTTTAATAACACTCATCTTACTCCTGAGGAAGACAAATCCAAAGACACAAAAATTATAATAAATATATTTAATAAAAACACTAATATATTCTTTTCACACCTTTTCTTGCACTGTTGGATTGTATTTATACATAACTAGAAAGATTTAGCAACTAAACGCCATACTGTCTCTGTGCGCATGCGCGCAGGATTATGAAATTTTACTGTTAATCGCGCCTAAAGAAGTATAACTTCAAAAATTTACAAGTAAAGTAAATTGTTTATAAAGCGATAACGATTAATTTCATTTGAGGTGCTAAAGACAAATTTCACGATTTTTTTACCAAAAAAAAGGGCCAACTTTATGTTGAGCGTAACTCGCTTAGTTTGGATTTTTAAGTTATTTGCGAAAAATTGTCTGAAAACTTGGTATTTTTGTTGTTCTGAAGCTATTTTTTGTGGCATTTTTTTAATTAACTAGTTTTGATGGGAAATAAGCCAAAATTTTACTAAAAAAATTATTTTAATTAAGTTTCGACGTCCAAATCGGATGCCGTTGTCAAAATACCTTGTGTTTTTTTGTCAAAAAATATTGTCGTTCGTAAATTACTCGAAAATATTGACTTAGTGAAAAACTCTATAGTACGAAAGTTGCTTAAAATTAGTCAGTTTATCCATTTGAGGACTTATTTTAAACGTGCGGTATTTCACCCTAGAGAAGGGGCAGACCCCCAAAGTAAAAGCAACCAACAGCACAAGTTCAACTTTGAAGTGGAGGGTAAATAGAACCTAAATCCAAATTTTTATGCCATTCGGAGTTCACCCTGAAAATTACACGGTATCGCCGTATTTCCCATTCATTTCCTGTGCTATATGTAGGTATTTGGTATTACATTTTGGTATTAATTTCAGCTGTTGTTTGTTTTATTTTATGTTTTGGAACACCACACTGTACACACAATTTTATATTTTCAATGGTTCATATAAGGGAACACTTGTTTAGACCTGTATTTATTCCTTTTTTGATATTGCTAATACTTATATATCGTTTGTAGTTAAAAAGTTAACAATTTTTATTCTTTTAATGTTTAACCGAAAGCCCAATGAGAAATATCTGGTTTTACCTAAAATTGTATTGAGAAATATGAACAATTTTACACTGTTAACAACCAATACTCTTTTATCAAAGAGATTTAATCGTTTCTTTCGTAAAAAATTCCAAAAATCTAAAACTTTCACCGTACCTCCGAAATATCATCTGCTAATAACATAATTGCCGGTGGCGGCAATAACACCCGCGAAGAACTTGTTGCGAGAGGCGGCGGTTTCGTGCCGCCTCCTGGACGACCGCCTCTAGCGCCGGCGTGCCATCCCCGAGCGGCACGTCGTATAAAAGGGTTTGCAAGAACTCTCCAACAGTCTCGAGGTACTCCAACGTTGTTGTTTCAACAGGTGAATCGCATACAGAGTGTCCACTAACAGCGGCTGGCTCTTCGATAGCGTGGGGCCCGTGCTCGAGGATATAGAGGAAAACCGTAAGTTTTTCACAATTTTTTTTTTAAATTTGCAACAATCGCCAATATTTTTGGAAAATATTTTCTTAATCGAGAAAAAATTGTAAATTTTTAAACTTAGTTTTACTTAAAATTTTTCCATTCCGTATTTTTAGCTTTTTCTTTTTATCTCATTGTGTATCCTATATATTTATAAAGTAAATTGTAAAAAAGAAAAATATCAATTTCTTTCGTCTATAGATTTTTGTCTTCATTTATTTGGTGTCACTACTTCGTTGCTGCTTTTCGACCTTCCTTTGATTTTTTATTCTCATTTTGTAAAAATTTACAAAAACCGCTAAAATTTTTTCTTGTGGAGAAAAAATTATATTTAATAATTATACATTTTTAAATTTAATTTTAGTTCAAATTTTGTCGTTTTCGTATTTTTGGCTTATTTTTTATATCTCATTGTGTATCCTATATCTTTATAATGTATACTATATAAAAAAAGGTAAAATACCAATTTTCTCTCGTCTATACATTTCTTTGTCTTCATTTATTTGGTGCGTTTTTTCGTCGTAATGAGCTTGCTTTTTTTTTAATATTCTATATTTTATCAATATTTTGGTCACTGCTTCGTGGCTCCTTTTACGCTTCTTTAATTTATGTGTTTATTTTTCGACTTTACTTTGAGTCTGAATATTTACATTTTTTTTAAAAACTACAAAAATCACCAATATTTTTGGAAAACAGTTCCTTTAGTGGAGAAAAAAGTATATTCGAGAATTATAAATTTTTAGATTTCAGTTAAAATTTCTTCATTTTCTTATTTTTGGCTCCTTTATACCCCATTGTGTCTCCTAATAATAATACATTAGCACTACAGGTCTAGGAGGCCCACGGCTTGGTTGACTATTCTTCTCTATTCGTTTCTGTTCCTTGCTTTTCTTTCCCAGTTGGTCACTTTTAATCTTCTGATATCTTCCAGCACTTTCTCTTTCCATCTTGACCTTGGTCTTGTATTCAAGACCATATAAAGGTATATGATTGTGTATCATACACCTTCATACCGCAAACTAAGACAAAAAATAGGCAAAACAATAATTTTCTCCATTCTTCATTTATTTGGCGTATTCAGTTTGGTTATGTATTTTTTTTTATATTTTGTATTTTATTGATATTTTCGTCTCTGCTTCGTGACTCATTTTTCGTTTTTCTAATGTACACGTTTCTGATTCTCGACTTTTCTTTGATTTTTCATTCTCATCTTGTTGTGTCCCTTCCTAGCTTATTTTTTGTCATTTAGTTAGTTTTCATGGTACCACTTTTATAAACTTAATATTAAGTATATCGAAACAATCACATACTCTATTTTCCCAAAATAATATTTTGTTGGGTTGGAATGGAGTTTTTAATTTTCTTAGCTGATTAAAATTTTTCCTTTTCTAGTAGAAAAAATGTATCTTGCATTCACCGAGTTTTGATCTACACTTTTTTCCGTGCTTCTAATAAATAAAACCATGAAAACTTTTTTTCTAAATAATGTTTCTCGAATTTTTCTCTTTGGCATCTTTAATATTTTCTTATCTACAAAATCCCTTCTCTAGTTTTCTTTGGTTTTTTCCACCTACCTTTCCATCTACCTTTGTGTTTCTCTTTTTATGTTTTATCATTATTATATTCAACTGATTGGTTTTAAATTTTTTAGTGATTTTTAAAACTTGTTAGCAGTTCCCAAACCCTCTTTCGACTTAATTCTTTTTATTTCTTATTTTTCTCATTCGTTCTTTGTCCCTTACAAAGTAAATTTCTAATGAATTACTGTTTTACTGAGGTTGCCCTTATTCCATTTTTTAATTTGTGTGTTGTTTGGTAAAAGAAACAAAATATGATTTTAAAAATAAAATTGTATTAGCGAGGAAAAACTATTTTGTTAATTAGTGTATTGTCTAAATTTTTGTACTACTTAGATACTGCATCTCAAAGTTTTTCATTGTCTTCTATATTATTATATTCCGTGATACCGTAATTCCTCTTAAAGTGACTTCGTGTGGTAAAGCTTATTATTTATACTAATTTTTGGAAACATGATTCTGGGAACAAATTTTCACTACCTGCTTACAAACAGATTTTTAGCCGAGCTTTAGAAATATCTAATAAATTTTCTTAACAAGAGGGCTTTATTAATAGATAAAACAAGGTCTACAACACTTCAAACAGACCTCAAAATTAGTTCTCTCAAACAGATTTCTTTTTCTGGGGCTCCTCTTTTTTAGAAGTATGCTATCAATTTGATCCAATTATTTTTATGAATTTTGTTTAACACAGTTTTGTAAATATTTTGATCTACCCGATATTTTCGCAATACTTTGCAGCTCGTATGCACAATACACTGATTTTGTTAATTTCACCGAATAGGTCTGGATCCCGCGTATGAAAAAAAAGTTGATTAATAGCAAGCTGAAAATTTGTTAATAGCTTAAGGGTGTCTAGTCGGATAAACTTTGATATATGGGCATACTGAAACAGGGGCAGTTTTAATTGTGGAACAGGTTAAAAATTTGGAACGGTCACACCACGAAAACGGCACATTTATTTTGTCCGACAGAATAGACTTAAACTCTCCTAACAGAGATTAAACTCTCATGCAAAAATCAGACTGCTATTTATCACCTGTCATAATTCCTGTCATTTGACATATTCTACATGTTCCACTCATTAAAACGCCCATTTGGTGATAAATAGCAGTCTGATTTTTGCATGAGAGTATAATCTCTGTTCGGAGAGTTTCAGTCTGTTCTGTCGGACAAAATAAATGTGCCGTTTTCGTGGTCTGACCGTTCCAAATTTTTAACCTGTTCCACAATTAAAACTGCCCCTGTTCCAGTGTTCCCATATATCAAAGTTTATCCGACTAGACACCCTTAAGCTATTAACAAATTTTCAGCTTGCTATTAATAAACTTTTTTTTCATACGCGGGATCCAGACCTAGAAGTTTAAAAATTATCTTATCACAAGTTTCCATGGACGTAAAAATAAATATATATAAATATTTATTTATACGCCCATGCAAGTTTCCATCACAACGCAATGTATGTTTACAAGTTCCCGTATCTAGCCTCCCGTAAAAAAGGGGACCAGTGATACCTCATAAAACTCATCAGTCATAAAAGTCTAAACAAGGTCGTAATAATGTTCTTTGCTAGATTTCTAGTTGTTTTCCAATTTTCTTGAAATTACAATTTGTTTGTGAGAATATTGAAAAATACTAACACCTCATTAAAGCGAGGCTCATCATTTATATGAAGAAAAAGAATTCGTAAATAAAATACTTTAAAATAAAAGAAGAGGAAGAAATTCCTCAGTGGAATGAAGTATGAAGTAGGTAGTTATTTCAGTCATAGTGTTACTATATTGCATATTGTAATATTGTAAGTCTTTAATCATAGTTACAAATACTGAAAAAAGATCTTCTGCAGGTGTCTCATGCTCTAAGATCATCTGACAATTCCCCCCCCCCCCACACATTTTCCTGAAGATCAAATTTTCGTTTTTTTCGTCTATTACCAAAAAGTTAAGCACTTTAAACAAATTTGAGAGTAAGAAATTCAAAAATCGTATAAAAAACTTCAATATGGCGTTCGCTGAATATGTCAATCCTTATTGGTTGCTTAGAAAATTGCAAAATAAATCATAAATTTTTAGTTTTTATAAATATTCATAACTTATGTAAAAATTAACTTAGGACCTTCTTATTACTATTACACGGAATGCTGAGACTTTTGGTGCTTAAATCATACCCTAAATTTCAAAGCAATTGTTAAAATAGTTTAAAAGTTATTTAATTTGTTTATCCCAAATTTATTTTTTTTAAACCCTATAAGTCAGAAAGTTATGAGGTTACAGTAATACTTCGGACAGTTTATGAAAGAACATTTATACTAATAACTTAATTAAAAAAAAGACAAAAAGTAATTTGATGGATTCGACCGTTACTTGATGGAAGTTCATTTTATCTCACAATAAAACACTGAAAAACGTTTGTTTTCTATACTTCCACAAAATTTCTTACAACTATGTTATTACTACAGCTGTTTCGGCAAAGTGCCTTTCTCAAGTGATATATTTTACAATGTGTTTGCCTTTTTAAGTCTTTAACTTAAGAGGTTGAGGAGTGGGGAGCTGTTTGTCTCGAGTTGGTCATTCAGAATTATATCTGTATTTTTCAATTTATTAATTTCCATTGATTCTAAAAGTGATAGCTTAAGGCCTTTATTTTGAATATGTAGAATTTGAAACTCTTCATTGAAAGAATGATTATGATCTAGAAGGTGAAGTGCGTATGTAGAAGTGTCTGTTTTTCTATTGTTGAAAGCCCTTTTGTGTTCTGCTATCCGTTTGTCAAAAGTTGTGCCAGTTTGACCGATGTAAGTTTTCGGACAGTCACCACAAGTTAGTTTGTACACACCACTCTGTAGTTGCTTTCTCTTTCGGCTTTTATTGTTTTTAATATGTTTGCTAAAGTTGTTGTTAGTTCTGAAAGCTGGTGTTATTCCTTTCTTTTTTATGTATCTGACTATTTTTGTTGTTATTTTGCCAGTATATGTGAGAGAGCAGAAGGTACTGGGTTCTTTTTGTGGTGGTGGATACACTAATTTCAAGGCTTTCTTATGGAGTTTTTGGTTTAAAATGTTGTTAACTGTTTGTTCGTTATAGCCATTGTTTACTGCTATTTGTCTAATGATATTTAGTTCTGTCTCGAAGTTAATTTTTGTCATAGGAATTTCTGTCAGTCTATGTATCATGCTATGGTAGGCTGCTAATTTGTGTTGTGTAGGATGGGATGATGAATTGTGTATAGTTGATTTAACTATACTAACATGCAAGGGAACTAACAGACAACTTGACCAATTTCTATCATACATTAATTCACTTCATAGTAATATTAAGTTCACAATAGAAACAGAACAGAATAATTCCATAAACTTTCTAGATGTAACGATTACCAGACTACACAACAAACATGAGTTCTCCGTATATCATAAACCTACCCATACTGACACAACTATACACAATTCATCATCCCATCCTACACAACACAAATTAGCAGCCTACCATAGCATGATACATAGACTGACAGAACTTCCTATGACAAAAATAACTTCGAGACAGAACTAAATATCATTAGACAAATAGCAGTAAACAATGGCTATAACGAACAAACAGTTAACAACATTTTAAACAAAAAACTCCATAAGAAAGCCTTGAAATTAGTGTATCCACCACCACAGAAAGAACCCAGTACCTTCTGCTCTCTCACATATACTGGCAAAATAACAACAAAAATAGCCAGATACATAAAAAAGAAAGGAATAACACCAGCTTTCAGAATTAACAACAACTTAAGCAAACATATTAAAAACAATAAACTCCGAAAGAGAAAGCAACTACAGAGTGGTGTGTACAAACTAACTTGTGGTGACTGTCCGAAAACTTACATCGGTCAAACTGGCAGAACTTTTGACAAACGGATAGCAGAACATAAAAGGGCTTTCAACAATAGAAAAACAGACTCTTCTACATACGCACTTCACCTTCTAGATCATAATCATTCTTTCAATGAAGAGTTTCAAATTCAACATTATTCAAAATAAAGGCCTTAAGCTATCACTTTTAGAATCAATGGAAATTAATAAATTAAAAAATACAGATAGAATTAATATAATACAGATTAATATAATAAATACAGATAAAAAGGCAAACACATTGTAAAATATATCACTTGAGAAAGGCACTTTGCCGAAACAGCTGTAGTAGTAACATAGTTGTAATAAATTTTGTGGAAGTATAGAAAACAAACGTTTTTCAGTGTTTTATTGTGAGATAAATAGTAATTTTAAACAGTGTAAAATTATTTTGCAAAAACCTGTCAATTTTTTGCTTACTTATAAACAATTAGAATAACTTTTTAACCGTTAACCGTAGAAAAATTATTTTTTCATATTTAGAAAGAATGAATTTTTATACACATTTAGAAAGAAACACAATTTTCCTAGAATAATTAGGGACGAAGTTAGCCCTTCACCCTTTTTCTAATTTACATGTTCTTCCAAAAAAATTTTGCAATCTTCAGAATTATTTTTTGTCCTTTTTTTTTTATTAAATTAATCTGTAAATCTCCTTCTTTCATAAACTGTCGAAAGTATTACTGTAACTTCATCATTTTCTGACTTATAGTGTTGCAAAAAAATGAATTTGGGATAAACAAATTATAAATAACTTTTAAACTATTTTACCAACTGCTTTAAAATTTAGGGTATGATTTAAGCACCAGAAGTCTCAGAATTCCGTGTAACAAGAAGGTTCTAAGTTAATTTTTACATAAGTTATGAATAGGTATTTATAGAAACTCAAAATTTATGATTCATTTTGAAATTTTCTAAGCAACCAATTAGTCCATTCTTTCACGGTTTTTGCTCTAAATTTTAAAGAACTGCTTGGATTGACATGAAATTTGGCATGCGTATAGCTTACATGTCAAAGAAAAAAGTGATATTGTGCCGATGTGTGCTTTTGCCCTGGGGGTGACTTTCACCCCCTCTTGGGGGTGAAAAAATATATGTCCAAAATAAGTCCGGAAATGGGTAAACTAACTAATTTTAAGTAACTTTTGTTCTATAGAGCTTTTTCGCCAAGTCAACACTTTTCGAGTTATTTGCTAGTGAATATGTTCATTTTTCAACAAAATAACCACATTTTTAGACAGTTTTTCGCAAATAACTCAAAAAGTAAGTATTTTGTCGAAAAAAACGTTCTTTGAAAAAATATAGCCTATAAAAAAGTAAAAAAAATGGTGTAGGCGTTAGGTATCTGGATCTCGTAGAACTAGAGTTATAGCCAATAATAGATTAATATTCACCAAATTTCAAATAGAATATTTCGACGTGAAATATCGAAAAAATTAAGCACTTTTTGGGGAGAACCCATTATAACTTTTTTAAAGTGTTTAAAAAAAACTTTATTCATGATTTTACAAAAAGTTTCTAGCCTTAAATTTAAGCAAGTTACGCTCAAAATAAAGTTGGTCCCTTTTGTTTTTGCAAAAAAAATCGGGAAGACCAACCCCTAATTAGCAACTTAAATGAAATTAATCATTACCGCTCAACAAATTATTTTATTTATGTTGTGTTTATTATGATCTGTAAGTTTCATCGATTCAAAGTGCTTATTTTTGAAAAAATTTGGTTTCAAACTAAAATTTTTAAATATTTAAATTTTGAAAAATATGTTTTTTTTTCAAAATAACTTAAAAATTGTTAGAGATACCAAAAATCTCGAAAAACAAAAAAAGTTTGATTTGCTTTTCTGAATATCATGTATTTTTTGTTTTTCTCTTGGACAAAAATTGATTAAGATTTGGTGTTTCTTCTAAATTTCCATACATTTGTGATCAGTGACTCGTTCAACCCCTTTAACTACAGCCCTTTCAATAGTAAGGACTTTGCACCGATGAAACTTACAGATCATATAAACAATATACAGGGTGGTGAATCGGAAAACGGGCCATAGGATACTCAATGTAAAATTCTAAACTGTTGAATTTCTGCTTCCCTAATTATGTTACATCAAAAGTCATGAGAAGTTATTTGTAGAGGATTGAAATCTGTATTAGAAACAGAAGTTACAATTGTTCTACGATTTAAACACATTCCAAAATTTTGAAAAATATAATGTATTTACCGCAGTAGGTATGTGTGGGCATGTTAGGCCACACGTTATTATTTAACTGACAGTGAGCACATTATTGACTGAAGAAGATATCTTTATTATTAATACTTCTCCTTAACTAAAGGTATCTTATCAACTTTATTGTGTTTTAAACAGTAATTGATAAAATAAATAAAAAAATTGACAGTTCAAATTGTTAATATAATAAATTTATTGTCAACAAATGCAACCTTATACACATTATGGTATTGCGTGTGGCCTAACTTTGGCGTATTACTCTGAAAAATGTATTATATTTTTACAAAATTTTGAATAATTATTGTTCGTAGAACAATATTAACAGTTGTTTTCAATACAGATTTCAATTCTCTACAAATAGTTTCTTATGACTTTTGATGTAAAATAATTAGGGAAGCAGGAATTCAACAGTTTAGAATTTTACATTGAGTTTCCTATGGCCCGCTTTCCAATTCACCACCCGGTATATGTTATAGTCAAAGCCCGAATTTCAGACACTCCTAGGTTTGACTAGGCAATCCTCAGGTCTGACTGACGGTCTTAGTCAAAGCCCGAAATAAATTACAGTTTCGGCCTTTGACTAGTGAAACCTAGGAGAGACTAAGTTGGTCAGGCAAAGGTCGAAATTTAATTTTATGAAATCGGGGTTTGACTAGTCACACCCCGATCAGCTATTAAAATTTCGTAATTTGTTAGATTAGATTTAATAATTTAATAATTAGGTAAAATAAAAAAATAGTGTTTATTCTCACATGTCGCATTATGGCAGTTAAAATTGCACAATACGTAATACCTTTTACACTTACATAATTTTGAAGAGCATTTCTTATTGCAGTAGCATTTTATAAGGCCTTGTTCTGCAAATTTAGAATTTTTGTACTAATTTCTCTTTGAAATAGTTTATCGTCTGGAACATCTTCGAAATTAACAAAAGTCTCTTTGCATTCTCTTATTTGATTTCTTGAAAAAAATGTTTTATTGTAAGTGAAAAAAATGTGTTTATTGTTTCTAATTTCGTATCAACTCTATATAAAACGTCAATTGTTTTATCTTGTATGATATCCAAAATATTTTCGAGAATCTCCTTTGGCTTTATCAAAGCTGGAGATAGGAATTGTTAGAGTTTTTCCGATAGAAATTGAAGGTCATTTTTTTTACTTAACTGTTTCTTAGCATTATTCTGGGAATGAAGACCTTCAATCGCCTTTTCTTTATTTATTTTAATCTTTTCTGTCTGTGCACAACGCATGCATGTACCTTTTCTGTTAAAACCTTCATAGTATGCACTAAGTGTGCTGTCAGCGCACACAACATTATGTACCACCTAATTACCAATAATTATGCACTTGTTTGACAATTTTCTTCCTCTCCTAGTGACGACGGTCCAGGGGCTTCCTAAGTATTATGGTGATCCTTAGTTTTTTCTCCAATTGCAATATCTTCTTTCACAGTTGACGATGACATTCCAATTCCATCTGTTTGTGCTAAAATAAAATTCATATACTTAGTCAAACCAAATTACGTTTTTCAAAAAATCAAATAAGAGAATGCAAAGAGAATTTTCTTAATTTCGAAGATGTTCCAGATGTTAAGCTGTCTATATAAAGAGAAATTTCTACAAAAGGTTTTAAATTTTGAGGACGAGGCTTTATAAAATGTTACTGCAATAAGAAATGCTCTTCAAAATTATGTAAGTGTAAAGGGTCTAACGTATTATGCAACTCTAAATGCTATAATGCCTCAACATGTGAGAATAAACACTAATTTTTTTATTTTAATTACGACAATATAAAAATAATAAACATTAAAATTAGAAAATAAAGTTTTATTTAAACCTAATCTAACAAATTACGACATTTAATAGCTGATCGGGGTTTGACTAGTCAAACTCCGATTTCATAAAATTAAGTTTCGACCTTTGACTGACCAACTTAGTCTCTCCTAGGTTTGACTAGTCAAAGGCCGAAATTCTAATTTATTTCGGGCTTTGACTAAGACCGCCACTCAGACCTGAGGATTGCCTAGTCAAACCAAGGAGTGCCTGAAATTCGGGCTTTGACTATAACATATACACGAGTCAAGAAACTTGTGAAGTCGTAACGATTAAGTTCCTTTAAGATACTAATTAGGGGGTGGTTTTCTCGATTTTTTTACCAAACCCAAAAGGGACTAACTTTATTTTGAGCGTAACTTGTTTAATTTTGATGCTAGAAATTTTTTTTATAAAACAAAAATGAAGCTTTTTTTAAACACTTTAAATAAGTTGTAATGAGTTTTCCCCGAAATGTGCTTAATTTTTGGTTATTTCACGTTAAAGTACTCCATTTGGAATTTGATGAATATGAACCTATTTTTCATTAGCTATAACTCTGCTTCTACTAGGTGTAGAGACGTAATGTATACACCATTTTATTATATTTCTTGAAGGCTATATTTTTGCTAAGAATGTTTTTTCGACAAAATACTTACTATTTGAGTTATTTGCGAAAAACCGTCTAAAAGCGTGGTTATTCTGTTGAAAAAATGAACATATTCACTGCCAAATAACTCGAAAAGTATTGACTTAGTGAAAAAACTCTATAGACCAAAAGTTACTTAAAATTAGCCAGTTTATCCATTTCTTGACTTTTTTGGACGAATATTTTTTTCACCCCCAAGAGGGGGTGAAAACCACCCCCAGGGCAAAAGCACATATCGGCACAATATCACTTTTTTGCTTTGACTTGTTAGCTATGTGTATGCCAAATTTCATGTCAATCCAAGCGGTTCTTTAAAATTTAGAGGTTTTGCAATATTTTACCGAAAGAACGGACTAATAGGGATAGACGTATTCAGCGAACGCCATATTGAAGTTTTTTATACGATTTATGAGTCTCTTACTCTCAAATTTGTTTAAAATGCTTAACTTTTTGGTAATCGCAGAAAAAAGCAAAAATTTACCGTTTTTTGATTTTTATTTGTTTATAACTATGTATATCATCAAAATCGGCTGCAGGAAACATATAGGTTATTATCATAGATGTCCATACTACTAAAAAAATTTGGTTTCGGCCTGGAGGGGGTTGTGTCATCAACAGGATATTTTTTTCCTTATTTCTCTGAACTAATCATAAAGATCATCTTGGAGATCATCATAGTCTATTTTACTCTATTTGCAGCGGTTCTGAAGCGTTCTATATTGTTGTTTTTCCATTCCACTGCTTTAAAATTTTCAACCAGGATGTGCGTCTTTTTCCTACCTCTTTCCCTTGTATAACCAGTCGCATCAACTCATATTTTTCATTTCTTATTATGTGTATAAAATAGTTAATTTTTTTCCCTTTCATAGTGTTAAGTATTTATTTTTCTTTTTCATTTTTCTTAACGTTTTCGTGCTTGTTGCGTGTTGTGTTCATGATATTTTCCACATTTTTCGATAACACCACATGCTGGCAAAGCTGGCAGGTCATTTTTCATTTCCGTCCGTAATTGTCCAGGCTTCAACTCCATATAAAAGGACAGAATACGTAACATCTCAATACTATAATTCTAATTTCTATTCCCAGTTTTGCATTGCTAGAAGATATATAAAGAAAATAACGAAAAAAAAAAAACGAAAATATAGTCGATACATCATCTCAGTTTAGCAAAAATTAGGAAATTATATGAAATGATAAAGAATTTGATATTAATGAGAGTCAACCAAATATTATTTGTCCTTATATTCTAATTTTACTGCCATAATTGGTTATTATGAAATGTGCGGTATTAACAAATACCGTGTTATCAGGTTATCGTACCTTATATTTATTTACTTGTCTAATGCAGACGCTTGAGTTAAAGTTAATTTCATGTAATAAAATGAATTATGCATAAATAACATCGTTCTAGGATTGCAACTCATAACATACTATCAATAAGGTATTTATAAAATATGTAATAACATATATCAAATTATCAGTATAAGTGAGATAATGAAGATTAAATTATGAGAAGAATTAGTAAAAGAACAAAATAATTTAAAATAAAAAATTTAAAGTTGAATTTTGAAAGCGGTGGTAATCTGGTAATAAACTTCAAATATCAAATAAAGGGTTAATTATATTCTTTTGTTTTTTATATAGACTTCTGCCCCGTTCTTTTCACCCTTTGTTATAATTTATTTTATATGGTTCCACTTTTGACTTTTTTTGTAATCAGATGTAATCGGTTGTCTTTTATTATCTGCATGAGTGGTATAGTGGCCTGCTCGATCGCCGGAGTTACATCCTCTAGATTTTTGCATTTGGGTTTTTCATTTAGTTCATTCCACTCCTGTTGAAAATTTTGTCGGAATGAGGAATCGAATTATAGTTGTCTGTGAGACAATAAGAAATTAACTATGTAGTTATATTATTTGCGGTATTACGATAGTCAATGAGGGGAGGAATTGAATCTTGTATCAAGTTTGAGGGAGGTCATTTGAACTTCTGTTGTAGCTTTGCGCCTAGTTAAAATCTTATTAGTGTTACTTTACTTTCCGTTATTGTTTTGGTTGAATGTTTATTGTATTAGATAGTTCTTGATAATGTATTAAAGAAATGAAAAATACGTGCTAAGACCTTTTACTTTTTTGCATAAAAACGGTCCACCATATGAAGCAAGGCGATATTTTGTGTAACAAATTAAACGAGAAATTTAAAAATAATTTTTAATTTGAAATATCTCCGTAGCATACTATTTTTTTTTAATCAGACCATTACCCTTGTGCGCGCCAATAGCGAATATCAAAATTTTTTATTTTATGCCAGAAAATGTGCATCAACCATGTCTTAAAACAAATGAAATTTTATTTGCATATGTATATCAACCGGTTTCAAAGCAACAAATAAATTGTTAGTTTGTAAATTTTATTTGCATATGTATATCAACCGGTTTCAAAGCAACAAATAAATTGTTAGTTTGTAAAAAATATTCGACACCCTACATTTCGAAAACAAAGCATTTGCGGAAATAAATTTATATAAAAAACTCTGTCGCACTTATTTAGTACTGTACCGGGTGTCCCAATAAGAATGGCTCTCGGCCATATCTCAGGAAACGTTTATACTACAGCTTTGGGAAAAAAAAATTGTTTAACAAAAGTTACCTCGAGAAAAGCCTGGAAATTATTTTCATATTTGTAAGTCCACCGCTAGAGGGCGTAATTGAATGTCAAAAATTTAAAAATCAAAATTTTACAAAATTTACATAATGAAAGGGCACTGAAAATCCAATCATCATATTCTTCGCAAAATTCTGCGAATATTTGATTTCACAAGTGTAACTCTACCTTTGCAAATAAGAGGTGGGGGTGAGTGGGAACTTTGTTATGAAAAATGGCTGTAAGCCCGGTTCTGCTTAATCGATTTTTGCAAACTTGGTCTCATTGAAAACAGATCTTTTTCATTAATGTAAGAGTTATAATTATAAAACAACCTAATAAGTAATATGCCAGCTAGGTTGCGCTATTTTATGTTTTTCAGATATCTAGATTTCTTTGGAAAATATTAAATACAAGTATGCACTTTTAAGCCTGAATTACAAAATTAGACCAAATTATCAACAGAATATCGTAAACCGCATGTCGATACCTTTTTTCTATCTCGAGATATCTTAAGAAACGTGTTAATTTTTAAACATAACTGATGATGTCTCCTGTAAACGAAGTTACGGAAATCAAAGTGGAAACAAGTAGTGTGCTCTGGAAAAAAATTAAAGCCTGACACTTGCGGAATGCCGACAGAAGTGAATACTTATTATAGATTCAATTATATTCGTTTCATTCAATTAGATTCCATTCGATTAGATTTAATTTATTTAATATATATTATATTTATAATTTAATATAAATATATAATATATACCTAATTTAATACATACTATTATATACTAGTGATTTTACCCGTTGAAATTAGGATTAATAAGATATAAAGATACATAAAGCTTTAAATTATTATTTTTCTTAATAATGTAGCCGATATTTTTTAATTTAAAAATTTAATTACTGATGAAGTATAGTAAATACTTGGTGTAAATTTTAATCGTAAATAATGCATGGAAGAGTTCATTTATTTTTAGATATTCTCATTAAAGGGGAGGCCGTTATCCAAAAGTGACTTTTTTAAAGGACCAGGCAACACTCCATATAGGCTATTGATTACGTACTATAGAAAGGAACTACAACGTTAACGGGATTTTATTATTTGATATGGTCAATGAATCTCTATATATGAAAAAACCGCGGAGTGCTACCATTTGAAGGGGTGCGTTTTTGAGAAATGGGTGAATTAGTCCCTGGGCACAGGTTACATTAGGGTGAGTTCTATGCACTTTTGGTACAAACATGTCTACATAAAAATTGTTCCTGGTTAAATTTTCAATCTAAATATAACTTTTTAAAGTCAAAGATACTGTTTTTTACAAAAATATATTCAAAAGAAATAGCACAAAGAAACCCAAAAGAAAGAAATTTTGTTTTTTGTCCCATAACTTTTGTCCACGGGGATATAGGTATAGACATTACTTCACAGATAAAAAACTTACATATTTTCTCTTTCAAATTATGTCTTGTAGAGGTCATTAGGATTTAAAGTTTCCGAAATATGACTTTTCAAAATTCGCCACTCACAGCAATTTTGGGAAATTTTCCTTGTTATTTCGCAAATATTGTTCTGTAACTTTTTTCTACGCAACTTTAGGCATATGTAACGCTACATGTAAGAGGAATAGAAATCAATTACCTTTAAAATGTTCTACAGTATAATGCTGTACTACTTCTTTAAAGGGGTTATTTTTTCAAGATTTTATACTTTTAACGAGTTTTTATATTTTTTAAGATTATTTTTTAAATTTCTCATTATAACTTTTTTTTTTGTACATTTAGGTATATATTATATAATAAAAAAGAAAGCTTATTCTGTTTACTTTAAAATGGCGTATTATAAAAAATTCTAGGATTATTTTTGAATAAGATATGCTTTTTCAAAATGTAATAAATACGTGCAACGATTTTTGATTTTAGGATTATTTTTTAAATTTCTCATTATAACTTTTTTTTGTGATTGTATGTTATGATTGAATCTAATTTTTTATAGGTAATACTTTAGATCCACTTGACTCGGCCGGGCAAACTTCAAAATATGGATTAATTCCAATATTTACTGTCAAAGCTCCTGCGCCAAAAGCTTTGCTTGAAAAAATAGCATGTGAATGTACCAAAGGATGTACAAAAAACTGCGGTTGTAAGAAGATAGGAATTAGTTGTTCAATACTCTGCAAAGGGTGCATGTGCATGGGTACTAATTGTGGGAACTCTAAGATAACTGAGGTGTCAGAGGAAGATATTGAAGCTAATGCTAACGAAGAGATGGACTTTGATTTTGAAAATTTTTTAAATGTCAACGTTTAAATACTTTTAACTAAAGTGATGTTTTCTAAGACTAATGTTTATGTATTTTTTGTAAAAGAAATTATTTTAAATAATACAGGTAAAAAAATATCAAAGAGTCACTCGGTTTCCATTATTTAAATATAGATGATACACCATTTTAAAGAACAGAAAGTAAGCCCTCTTTATTGAGCAATATATAGTATATTCATGTACAAGAAAAAAAGTTTTAATGAGAAATTTCAAAAATAATCGTAAAAAATATAAAAAATAATATTTTTTAAATTAGGTATTATATAATATATAATATAATATTATATTATATTTAGTATATATAATATAGTATTATATAAAATATAATATAAAATATATATTATATAATATTATTTTATTTTTATATTATATTATAAAAAATCGTTAAAAGTATAAAACCTTGAAAAACCATAACCTCTTCAAAACAATGTCGTACAACGTTATACAGTAGACCATTTTAAAGGTAATTGGTTTCTATTTCTATTACGTGTACCATTGCATATACCTTAAGTTACGTAGAAAACAGTTGCAGAACAATATTTGCGAAATAACAAGGAAAATTGCCCAAAATTGCTGTGGGTGTCAAATTTTGAAAAATCATATTTCGAAAACTATAAATCCCAATTACCTCTACTAAACAACATTTTAAAGAAGAAATATGTAGGTTTTTTTTCTGTAAAGCAATGTCTATACCTATATCCTCGTGGACAAAAGTTATGGGACAAAAAACAAAATTTCTTTCTTTTGGGTTCATTTGTGCTTTTTCTTTTGAACATATTTTTGTAAAAACAAAGTATGATTGACTTTAAAAAGTGATATTTAGATAGGAAATTTAACCAGGAACAATTTTTATGTAGGTATGTTTGTACCAAAAGTGCATAGGACTCACCCTAATGTAACCTGTGCCCAGGGACTAATCCACCCATTTCTCAAAAACGCACCCCTTTAAATGGTAGCACTCTGCGGTTTTTTCATATATAGATGTCCATTGACCATATGAAATAATAAAACCCCGTTAACGTTGTAGTTCCTTTTAGCTATCTTATTTTGAATATAATCAATAGCCTAATATGGAAAAGTGGTCCCGGTCAAATTTGATGAAAGTTTGGTCAATGATACTTCTTGATGTGTAGATTAAAAAAGTCCATGGCATCTGGGTCTGAATAACTACTATTCTCGAATTACAGGCTTCTGAATTTATTGGATTCGGGTGCTCTGTTTACGTTAAGTGCACTAATTTACGGTCAAGTGAACGAAAATATTTATTATTAGAAGAAGAGAAACTCATGTTCTTCATACATACTTGCGTGTTGTATATGAATTTGTGGTCAAAAATAGTTGGATCGTATTTTAGTCTTCAGAAAACCTTCGAAAAGTCTTCAGAAAACTAAAGAAGTGCGGTATAAAATGTGCTGCTAGATCGATATAAGCATTATCATGTTTTTATGAATGCTTCTCAGTTATGCAATACCAGCAAAACTGCAGTTCGGCTTTATCTTTAGAAAACTACTGAACAGTGGCGGATCTAGGGGGGATAGGGGTAATTCCACCGGTAGCATGTTCCAGAATTAATGAAATAACTTTATTTAACGAAAATGAACGAGATGGAGCCCTCAAAACACATTTATAACCAAAGAGCGGATAGTGTGACGAGAAGACGTAAGCCCAGAGCACGGGCACCCATATAAACATTTTTAGGGGGGTGGCAAACGTGAAGATGTTGCACATCATATTTTGTATACTTTGAATAACCATATATAATTCAAAGCATCCGAAAAGCCAGGGGGGTCACGGCCCCCCTGTCCATGGGTATGGGCGCCCATGGCCCAGAGTACGATTTAAGGACCAGAGAAGATGAGTTACGGGTGTTAAGAGTACGAAATTGGAAAACCAAGACGGAGGATAGAATGGACCGAGGTCCACCAGGGGTTCTACAGCCAATGATGATGAGCTTTTTAATACAAAATATTATGGAGAATAATTTTGTAGGGTTATTTTTATAACAACTATAATATTCGTATTTAGGTATATAGAAGAAATGGTCAATGGAGAAGGCTTCATAATCGTGATTTTGCTAACTTTCCTGTTTTCAACTTAGACTACCTAAAAGACCTTACGATTGGGATATATCAAATTAAACTGGCACCATCTTACATACAAGATAAAATAATAAGAGAAAATGACGAAGAGTTTCAAATTGATGAGAATATGGATAAACCGGGATTCATAAGATTTCGAATATTTTCTAGGTTTCGGCAAACTAAAAACACCAAATATTCATTTCCTATACGATTGATGAAGATCATGATGAATATGAGCCTGTAGAAGAACCGATTAACGGGTACTACTGTACCTGTCAATCTGGTGCGAGAACTGTAGGTACTTGTGCTCATATCACCAGTGTGTTATGGTTTTTAGGCTTTGCAAGACATCAACCCAATGTTAAGTATCCTGATAGGTTGTTAGTTAACACGACGTATGATGCATCTAACCGAAATCAGCAAAATATTAACATACGAATAGTCGAAGATGATTTAAACCCGATTTTTCCATAGACAATTGTAATTAATATTTAACATTTACAAACTACCATTTACTTTGTTTTTTTTTTGTATTGAAATCAAGTCCATGTTCTCTACCTGTCTTATCTCTGATATCCGGGACAAGTTTCATGTCAACTAATGTATTTTTTTATGTTTCAACAATTTTTTCTTTAATTATTCTGGAACATGTTACGAGTGGAACTACCCCCATTCCCCCTAGATCCGCCACTGTTCAGTAGTTTTCTAAAGATAAGGCGGAACTGTAGTTTTGCTGGTATTCAATAACTGAGAAGCATTCATGAAAACATGATAATGCTTATATCGATCTAGCAGCACCTTTTATACCGCACTTCTTTAGTTTTCTGAAGACTTTTCGGAGGTTTTCTGAGGACTAAAATACGATCCAACTATTTTTGACCACGAATTCATATACAACACGCAAGTATGTCTAAAGAACATGAGTTTCTCTTCTTCTAATAATAAATATTTTCGTTTACTTGACCGTAAATTAGTGCACTTAACGTAAACCGAGCACTCGAATCCAATAACTTCAGAAGGCTATAACTCGAGAATAGTAGTTATTCAGACCCAGGTGCCATGGATTTTTTTACTCTACACATCAAGAAATATCATTGACCAAACTTTCATCAAATTTGACCGGGATTTACCGGGACCGGGACTTTTCCATAAGGAGTGTTGCTTGGTTCTTTGTTGATTACATTATTCCTTTCAACCTACTTATCCTCAAATTGTATTTTTAAATATCCTACTCATTTTATATAATAATAATTAAATTCACTATCAAATTTGAAGTAAAACTTCTTTTGAAAGTTTGTTAATTCTAAAATTAATTGGTAAAATCACTAGTACACTTTGTCAAACGTAGCAAAAAGTTTAAAAATTTCGCCGATTGTAAGATTTTCAAACTCTTTCCTACGTTTGACAAACCATATATATTATGTATTAAATTGGGTATATTTTAAATATATTAAATTATAAGCATAATTAAAATAAATAAAATTAAATCCAATTAAATGGAATCGAATTGAATCGAACCGAATATAATTAAATCTATGAGAAATATTCACTTCTGTCGGCACTCCGCAAGTGTCCCGCTCTAATTTGTTTCCATAGCACACTACCTGTTTTCACTTTGATTTCCTTAACTTCGTTTACCGGTGACATTATCAGTTTGTTTACAATTTTTACGTTTCTTAAGATATCTCGAGATAGAAAAAAGGTATCGACATGCGGTTTTAGATATTCTGTTGATAATTTGGTCTAATTTTGTTATACAGGGTTAATACAGTATTTAATATTTTCCAAAGAAAACTAGATTTCTGAAAAACATAAAATACCGCCCCTAGCTGGCATATTACTTACTAGGCTGTTTCGTAATTATAACTCTTACATTAACGAAAAAATCTGTTTTCAACGAGACCAAGTTTGCAAAAATCGATTAAGCAGAACCGGACTTACAGCCATTTTTCATAACAAGGTTCCCACTCACCCCCACCTCTTATTTACAAAGGTAGAGTTACACTTGTGAAATCAAGTATTCGCAGAATTTTGCGAAGAATACGATGGTCGGATTTTCAGTGCCCTTTCATTATGTAAATTTTGTAAAATTTTGATTTTTAAGTTTTTTATATTCAATTACGCCCTCTAGCGGTGGACTTACATATATGAAAATAATTTCCAGGCTTTTCTCGAGGCAATTTTTGTTATAAAATTTTTTTTCCCCAAGATGTACTATAAACGGTTCCTGAGATATGGCCGAGAGCCATTCTTATTGGGACACCCGGTACATACTGAAAATTTGTGTATGTAGGCATCAACCGTTGATATATGAATAGAGATGTTAGATGTTTCTCATCTTGTCGTCTTTTGAAGCAGTAGGTATTTAACTATATCAAAAGGTTAAAATTATATTAAATGCAGTGGCAAATGCATACATATTCCTATTCATACAAATATATTCTGTTATATATTTTTATTAAAGAAAGAGCTAGAAAATTATTTTTTCTATGGATGCTATACAATGTGCAACTTCTCTCACTACTTACATACATTCAAAACGAACAATTTCTCAGGGTGTGAGAAAAGTCGGCCATTACAGTGAGAAATATTTTTTCTCACGGGTTCCATACGTAGATCGCGGTTTCCATGGTAAAATGCACAATACAAACACAAATATTTTTGTCAAATAAAATGTGTCAAATCAAAACTTACGAGGAATTACCTTTCAAAACTGTTCAAATATAACTGGTAACTATAATTTTAAATAAATAAAAGTATATAAATATTAAGAATATTAAATACCTACATATGTGTATAGTATGTATTTTATTTCAATTTTGGCATATAATCTACATAATAGCACCTAAATTATTTAATTCTGAAGATTGAACTCTTGACAAAAACGCATCCATAAGAAAAGTACAGTGTACAATACGTGAGGAAACGACATATTTCTCTCTCGCTTGATTTGCGGCACTCGCCTCGTACCTCGGCACGTGCCAAAAAACTTCTGCGCTCGTGAGAAATATGTCTTTTTCCTCTCTTGTTGTACAATATACTATTTAAATATTGGATGTTTGTGGATATGACAGTAAAAATACAAATCGTATTTTCACAAACTTTATTTAAAAATACAAATATAAATTAGTAAACATTGTTTGAAAAGTTATGCATCACCTAAAATTGTGCTTATTTTCATAGTTGATTTTTTCATGTCAACAGATGACCGGATTCCGCTACTTTTTTACTATTTTAGATTTTTCTTTGGTATTCACACATTTAGGCAAATTAATGTTGACTCTTTACTTTTTTTTTGAACTTATACCGGATAGAAGAAAAGAAATGTTTTCCTTATGTTAAGTTTGAGACACCCTGTGGGGAGGACAAGGTACACGTGTGAGTAGATAAACATCGAAATAGTATTGTAGTTTTATATTTTGTGAACATTTTGTTTTTTGATTGTCCCTGATATCTTTAGAAACAAAGAAAATAGACGGTTTTATTCTTTAACCTGTATTTTACCCGAAACAAAAGTTTGAGACACCTTCTAGGGAGGAAATGGTACAAAGGCGGGTATACCTCGAAACAATGTTGTAGTCTAATATTCGGTGAACATTTTATTTTTTTAGTTTCTCTGATATCTTCAATAACAATGAAACTAGACGCTTTTACTCTTTAATTATATGTGTTTTAACTGACGACATGCGATACGTGGGGAGACTGTGTTTTATCGTACGCTAAGATGAAATTATTATAATACGAAAGGAACAAAGTGCTAAAAAAAAAGAAAATCTGCGCAATGTACCTCTTAGTATTTAAAGAGCTTACACGTAGACACCAAATCCGTATTTACTCTCAAGGAAATTCCACCGCCAAACCTCACAGAGCCTCCATTATACAATCTCGTCTACCTTATGTTGCGCTATGCATACCACTCACTGGTCGACAAATTAATCTAAAGGTGTTGACCAGAATTGTTAACATTATATTTTTAATTTAGTTTTGTTTCAGTTAAAACACGCCATGTTAAATAATAAAAGCGTCTAATTTCTTTGACTCTAAAGATATCAGGGACATTCAAAAAAACAAAAGGTTTACAAAACATTAGACTAGAATAATACGATTTCGATGTATACCCATACTTATACCATACCTTGTCCTCCCTACAGGATGTCTCAAACTTAACATAAAAAAACCATTTCTTTTCCTCAACCCGGTATAAGTTCAAAAAAGGACTTTGAGTCAACCTTTGCCCAACTGTGTAAATACCAAATCTAATATAATACAAAAATTAGTGGAATGCGTTAATCTGTTAACGAAAAAATCAACTATGAAAATAAAAACCATGATTTTTAGGTGATGCATTACTTTTGAAACTGTGTGTATTTTCACTAGCGGGAAAGAACAGGGAATGCCATATTTATCTAGGATTACAGCGACAAAAATCATATTTGTTTTTACTCCAAATTAGAAACGGTAATATAATTGAACATGATAATATATTATTAAATGGACAAATCCAGAATACGACGACATATATTCACAAATCCTCTATTCCAGGAATATTCTCTATCCTCTATTCGTTAAACCCACTGTATACGAATTGGTACCACTAATACAGGGTGTAACAAAAATATAGGTCATAAATTAAATGACATATTCTGGGACCAAAAATAGTTCGATTGAATCTAAGAGTTACCTTTGTACAAATATGCACACAAAAAATGTGACAGCCCTTTAAAGTTACAAAATTAAAATTGATTTTTTCCGATATATCAAAAACTATAGAGATTTTCTAACGAAAATGGACATGTGGCATTTTTATCGCAAGGACATCCTAAAAAGAAATTATGGTGAAATTTATACAGCCCATAAAAAATTTATGGGAGTTTTGTTCCCTTAAACCTCTCCAAACAATTAATAATAATAGCTTTATTGCCCAACAGTTTCCCATTTATAGGACAAATACAGGAAAAAAATAACATAATTCATTAGTATAACATCTACAAAGTAATAGTAGAGACCTAATCTAAATAAAGAGAAGCCATTTTTAACAAATCATTAAGTGAGCACGAAAAAATATCACAATGATTGCAAATACTATTATAATTCTTACACATGACAAAAAGAGGCGATTTAACTAATATATTTGTTCTTGCTCTTGGACACTTAAATAAAACGTTTGATCTAGATCTAACTCGAGGAACGTTGAAATTAATTTGTGCTAATAAATCACTACAGTCAATACTGTTATGTAATAATTTATACAAAAATGTTAATGAACTAATTTCTCTCCTTAATTCTAAACTAACCATGTCAACTCTACAACATAATGTATTATTATCACATCCACGGTTAGGATAGATTCCATCAATTTTAAATATCAGATATTTTATAAGTTTTCTCTGTACTTTTTCAATATCTTTTGTATAACAATTATATATAGGATACCAAACTAAACTGCAATATTCTAATTTTGGACGTACTAGAGAATAGTATAATAATTTTATTGGTGTTATGTTGGTGAAGTTTCTGCAATTCCTAATAATGAAACCGTACATTCTCATAGCTTCAGAAACTTTTTGTTCAATATGCAAATTGAAAGTTAACTTGCAGTCAAAAATGACACCTAAATCTTTGAGGCTATTACATTTTTCCAAAACAGAGTTCTGAATTATATAGTTAAAGTTAATTGTCGTCAATTTCCTGCAAAAACTCACTACTTTACATTTTGCAGAATTTAATAGTAGTTTGTTATTAGTACACCATGTATCAATAGCAGTTAAGTTACGCTGAAGTTCTAAACAATCGCCAATAGTGTCGATCTTACAGAAAATTTTCAAGTCGTCCGCAAAACACAATTTTTTACAGTTAATTTCTTGAAACAAATCATTAATATAAAGTAAAAATAATAACGGTCCTAGATTGGAGCCTTGCGGAACACCAGACTTAGACAGAATTAAATCTGACTTAAAACCATTATAGAATACATACTGTCTCCTTCCTATTAAATAACTACCGTAATTTGGGGTAACTTGAGACACTTTTAACTTAAACCTGAAGTTTATTACATACCGAGAAAAAATTTATGTTCAAAAACTATTTGAAAACATTAGTGGCATAGGTAACTATGATATGTTTATAGAATATTTCTGTTTATTTTGTCGTAAGTAGTTTTTTCAATTTTTTTTATGTCTGTCTCAAGTTACACACTAGAATGGGGTAACTTGAGACAGCCGTATAAATTCAACAAGTGACTCAAATTACGCCTTGATAGAGTAACTTGGGACACCGAAAATATAATTATAAAGTGTTATGTTAAATTGAGACATTCAGAATATTTTTTTGGGTTAATAAGAAAGACAGAGAGCTCAAAACTTTTATTTAAAAACAATTAATTACAGCAATTTTAGTTCGGGTACTGAAAAAATACCTCTATTATTTAGGGCTTTAGGCGGTTTAATACCACCTACAATGTCCTGCCAGCAATAATACAGTTCATCCTTAGGTTTGGGCCATTTCCAGTTTTCCCGTGAAGTCTTTGTCATTGCACTTATTATTGCGCCTTTACTGTCAATCTTTTCAATTACCCCAGGATAAAAATTTAAGTCGTAACTAACTATGACAAAGCATCCAACTTGTTTAGTTATTGCCGTTATTGGCTGCAGAGGATGTTTTTCTTGATGAGAGTAAATATTATCCTGGTCATTAGTCTCTTCAGTAATATTGTCCTCAATAATGTCAATCTGTTTTGCTTGAAATGAATCCCAGTCATCATCTGAACTGTCGTCAAATACAACCTCATTGCAACTGTCTTCGTCACTTTCACTAGACATAATTACTTTACTTGTATTTTGCCTTTTCTTACTGGATGATGGTTTTTCTTTATTTTTTTCCATTAATTGGCTTCTTTTCTTTTTTTCTGGCTTTGGTTTGTCTTCCAAAATTACTATATCCTCTTCACAGATTCCTCTACCAGCAGGAACATTCAATTTCTTTTTCTTTTGTTTTCTTAAACCATCTGTCTCTTTCCTTCTACATTCTTCTAAATATTGTCGACACCCTCTTCTAACAACAACTTTTTTACGACCAGGATCGTCTGTCATATTTGTTTCATCATAATTAATGACAGAATGAGAAAGAACTCCCTCCATTGACTGATTTAACTCATCAAAGTAAATATTTATGGCGTTATGGTCGACTTTGGCTCGAGATCTCTTTATGTTTTGGCACATTTTATTACTCAAAGTGTTCTGGTGACGCTTCAAGAAAGACATGACAAAATCTCTACCTGGCATGTTGTTTTTAAATCTATGTTCATTTCTTCCAGATCGGTCGAGAAATGCTTTGATAATGAGTCTAATATCGTATAGTGTGAGAGGAAAGCCCCAATCCCCAGCTGAACATAGACACATTACTAAAGCATTTTGGTCAACTTCATTTAAAACAAATGGTCTACCGACCTTTCCTGTGTTCTTTCCATTTATTGCTCTATTTATAGAACATCGTGGTATTCCAAATTTTTCTTCGGCTTTCCTCAAAGAAATCCCGGAACTAACAGCTTCCACTGCTTTATGAAGTTGCTCCTCCGAGAAATTTCGGTATTTTCTAGATCCCAAAATTCTTTTTTGGGTTCGAACCATACCTGAGCCTGAAACAATAATGAAACAATGGTAAGTAGATAGGTAAGTAGGTAGGTAGGTAAGTAGGTAGGTTAGAAACTAGTTTTTACAGTATCTAATTTGTGGTGGGGTAACTTGAGACAGTTGTCTCAAGTTGACCAACCAAGGTCAGGCTGAGAATTAATATTTTATAGCAGCCATAAACTTCGCAACGTCGCAATGAAATTTACGGCACACCAATATTAATATTAGAGGTTATGTTTTCTATAACAATTGCTTGTTTTCGGATATTAGTCATATAATTATTATATAAGTTATGTACTATATGAAATTTGGCAGTTTTAAAGTTGACGTTTATTAAAAAATTATCAACTTACCTTAGATAAGACAAAAGAATTGAATTACTAACGGTCAACAACCACACGTTTGCTACCTTTTGCTATCAAAACAACACTATCAATGTTAACCGGGATGCCAAATCGACGAAAAATAATAGTGTCTCCAAATTGTCTCAAGTAACCCCATCGTCTCAAGTTACCCCGAATTACGGTACCAAAGAATTTAATTAAATTAACAGAAAATCCTAAATTTGATAACTTGGATAATAAATACGGATGAACCACCTTATCAAATGCCTTCGAGAAATCTGTATATACGACATCAATTTGTCCTTGTTCATCTAATACTTCAGAAATAAATTGTGTCATCACTACCAGGTTTGTGACAGTAGATCGTTTATCCATGAATCCGTGTTGAAAAGGTGCAATATAGCCGCGAACACATGGATATATACGATTATACAGAACAATCTCGAAAATCTTTGAGAAGTTACACAACAGAGAGACAGGTCTGTAATTAGATATATCAGATTTAACTCCATTTTTAAATATAGGACATACTTTTGACTCTTTCCATATTTCAGGATATTTTCCAGTTTCCAAAGACAAGTTAAACAGTTTTTGAAGCGGTTTGACAAATATTCGTGTACAATCTTTAACTAGAAATGCTGGAATCTTATCTGGACCAGTCGTCATTTTATTTTTTAATCTTTTAAAAGCTTCCAGAATTTCATTTTCTTCAAATTTCAAAAAATTAATGGTTGGTAAATTAAAACCCTGAACGCTGATGTCCTCTGGTTCATTATTGTCAGTAGATACATATACTTTTTCAAAAAATGTTTTAAAAGCGTTGACAATATCCTGGGGATTATCAAAAGTATTTCCCTCATAGCACATTTCACCTGGAATTCGCGATGACTTATTTTTAGTATGTACATAAGACCAAAATGATTTTGTTTCAATGGTAATACTGTCTTGAATGTTTTCAATGTAATTGTTATATGCAGTTTTAATTTGCTGTTTAATAACTTTGCGCAATCTTTTAAATTCTATGTGATATATTTCGTTTCCTGTTTTTCTATACTTTTGACGGTTTTTGGCTTTGAGTTTAATATTTTTAATAATATCTGAGTGATACCAATTTGGATACTTATGTTTATAATTTTTGTATACCGGAACATATCTATCAACTATTGTATACAATATATTATAAAATTGCTTTAATGCTATATTTACATCATCGTAATTATCTAAAAAGTCCCAATTAGTTTGTAATAGTTCAGAATACAGAGAAGTGAAATTTGCTTTCCGAAAATTATACATTTTCGAATTAGAATTTGGTAAAAACCTAATTTCCTTTTTTCCCAAATTATTAATCTTTATCATAAGTGCAGGATGATGACCATCTTCTTTAACCAGTGAAGAATTATCATGAATAATATCACATTTCTCTGATGACATTACTAAATCCAACAAACGACCTAAGTTATTAGGCACATCATTGTATTGAACTAAATTAAATAAACTTAAAAAATCTAATACAGTTGATGTTTTTTTATCTAATCTGCTTTGATCTACAAACTTGGGTACATTGAAGTCACCTAATATAACAATGGTTTCATTAAATATATCCAGTTGTTTTAAACATTCAAAAAAGTATTCGAAGTCTTCAGAACTTAACTTATCAATAATATAAAGAACTAAAACATAAAATTTTCTATAACCAACACAACATTTTACAGCTAACATATCGATTAGGGGAAACTGTAGATCGTATGTGGATACATCGATAACAGACGATTTAATCTCCGTCTTCAGCGCTAATAAGACGCCTCCCCCAGTGGTTTTATCTACAACATCAAATTTTCGATCCTTTCTATACACATCGTATTGATCAGGAAACAACTCTAGACTGGACACATCCTTGTTCAACCAGGTCTCACTTAAAGCAATAATGTCATATTCACCCTCACTTACACTAGTATAAAACTCTGAAACTTTAGAGTTAAGACCACGTACATTCTGGTAATAACATATAAGTTCACATCCTACAACACTGTCGGGCTCTATTGGTTTAAAGGCACTACCTTGGGTATACCATTCATATACTTGATTTTGAAAGATCCATTTCCACTCGCATTCATGTTGTTTAGTTCAACCTTTACATTGTTGTAATAATTAATTTGATTTCTAGTTCGATCAAATGACATTGACACATTTTTGTAGTTCCCATTTCTTAGAAATTTAGCTTGCCGTATTAAAGCAATTAATGTTATATGCGTACCAATATTTGGTAACATTAGTTAAACACAATATTTTAAAAAAATTTTTGCCTCTTAATATTTATTGGATAAATCAGTTTGTTTTAATCGAGATGTGGCTTCTTTCTTAATATGTTTACATAAAAATTTTATGGGGGGTTTGTGCTTTTAAACCCACCAAATGATTGTGTACGTTCCAGTTAAACTATTATTGCTGTACCATTAGTTAAACACAGTGTTTCTAAACCTTTTTTGCCTCTTAGTATTTTTCAGATAAGGTACCTTTTATGGAGATGTGGCTTCTTTTTTAATATGGTGCAAAATATACCTCAAACTGTAATTTATAAATAAATTTTCATATTACCAGGTCTCTATAATCGTACTTAACCGTACAAAAATATGTGGTGGATTTGACAAAATATTCATAATATCTCAAAAAAAAACTAACTTTTCGAAAAAGTACTAAGAAGCAAAAAAGTTTTAAAACATTGTGTTTAACTAATTGTGCCACAATGATAATATAATTGGAACGTACACAAAAGTTTGGGAGATTTAAGGGAACAAAACCACCCCTTAAAAAATTTGTACACCCCATAAAAAATTTTATGGGGTGCACAAATTTCACTATAATTTTTGTTAAGATGTTCTAATCATAAGAATGTCACATTTCCGTTTTCAATAAGAAACCGCAAACAGTTTTCGATATATTGGCAAAAATCGATTTTTATTTTGTAACTTTGAAGGGCTGTAACTTTTTTTATGTGCACATTTGTACTAAGGTAAGTTATGTTCAATGGAACTATTTTTAGTTCCAAAATATGTTATTTAATTTATGACCTGTATTTTTGTTACACACTGTATATTACATCTTTTGGTATGCCCTAGCTTGTCAGATATCTGGGCAGGTACGAACTCATAAGCAGACGGTTGAACTAATGTGTCTTCAAACTTCTCACCTCAAGTGAATAGCTACAAAAGTGGGGCCAAACAACAATGCCTTCCAACGAAAATTAAAAATCTAATTTATAAGAACCCTTTTTAGCCACCTACACTGACATTATTTTTATGTTTTTTGTTTCCTTTTTATACTAATAAGTAGGAGTTTTCTTTCTGTTAAATAAATACCAATTTCTAATGATAACATCTTTTAACACATACACAAATTGTTTGTACAGTTGAACCTCATCTTCTTATTCAAAAATTTTAATGTCCTTAAGTAATTATTTTAGTGTTTTCCTTACGAGTATATTTTTTCTATTTTAACCCACACAGTTTTCGCTCAGTATCTGAAATAATTATTATATATTTAGCATTTATATAAGTGACATTTATACTTTCGTGGAACAAATAAAATAAATAAACAAATTATTATTATATAAACTGATGAGCGCGCTAATAACCGGCAAAACAGCTCAAAAGATGGAAAACATAATACATTGCGAAACAGAAAGAGATGAAACTAGTGGAGATGGAAATGATCGTTATAAACGTATAAATGAACATTTAATTACATAGTTTCCCACCTTTAGACGTATCAGAGGAGTATGACAACTGTCACTGTGAGAGTAGTATTATATAAAATACTCCTGTCACAAACGTCTAAAGGTGGGAAACTATGTAATGTACTGTTAATTTATACGTTTATAACGATCATTTCCACCTCCACTAGTTTCATCTCCTTTTGTTTCGCAATGTATTATGCTTTCCATCTTTTCCGCTATTTTGCCGGTTATTAGCGCGCTCATCACTATATACTTACATACATAAACTAATTTAAAACAGAATGACGTAACGTATCAGAGAGTTCATGAGGAGTAAATTAGAATTGAACTGAATTGGTAGAAAATGAAAGAAAAATAATAACACAACATGATATTTCTTTCTAGGAAAATATCAGTGCTAACTATTTATATGTTATATATATCCCTAACATTTCAATAAAACAAAATTGGAAGTTAACAAATGAAGAAAATCTTAACAAATTGGGTATAAAATAGTTATTCAGTAGAAGACAATATAAAAAAATAGGTACAGTTCGTACAATATAGATACCGTTGCACGTAATCTGCGTCATAGCACGTAACGTCACATAATACCAACGCGAAATATTTAAGTGATAGGTCTGTTTCTTTTTAGAATCCTTTAACCGAGTACACTGGAATTACAGCCGCTAGACATATTTTATTATATACGCGTAGAAATAATATTTGTAGATTTCTATTATTGTAAACTTAAAGAAATATACAATTACTTGTTACATTTAATTTGTACAAGTGGAATATAAAGCGTTTTTATAGAGCTTGTTTATTTAATTTGTATAAGTGGAATATAAAGCGTTTATAAAAGTGCGGATTACACTCTAACTGTGATCGAACTAAGGTGACATTTTGGCATAAATTGGTTAACACTTATTTGACAGTTGCGGTATTAACACTTCAGATTTGTTTTTATTGTTTACTGTTAGTATTTGTTATATTATATTTATTGTTTTTATTATTACTTTAAGGGTATAGGCGCAACATGTCGCCCCTCAAAACTGTTCAATGTGTTTTAAATGTATTATTTTTTTACGAATCCTGAGAAGACTAAAAAAAATTTTTGAGACATCTAAACGCAGAATGAAATATTTCATGATTACCGAGGGCCGAACGTCCCTGAAAACTTCTATAATGTTCATTTTAAAAAGTTACAGCAGTGAAAATAAAAGAGAAAATTTAGTGTGCTTATTAACTGCAAATATTTCATTCAAAAGAAACTTTTTATTTATTCTAAGAGACTTTCAGCCCTCCGTCATGACGTAATCTTTCATTCCGCGTTTAAATTTTTCAAAAATATTTATGAGTCTTCTGAGGATCCGAAAAAAAAGAATACATTTAAAACACATTGAACATTTTGACAGGCGAGATTTTGCACCGTTCCCCTTAACGTAAAATTATAACTTAATTCTCGTTTTCTATTTGTAATGTTTTTATTTATTTACATTGAATATTAATTTGTTTTGTTGTATAATCCACTTCTGCAATAATTATGTGATATATTTGATTTAAACTCAATGTCAACTTAGATCTCTGACGTAGATAATGACGTGCAACGTTATCTATATTGTACAGACTGTATAACTGTATATAATATTACACTAGTTACTTTATTCGACAACTTCCAGCTACTCCACTTAATAATATAGTCTTCAAGTATGCTTCTTTTCATGAGCATTTTTCAGTGCGTCACAAATGATAGAAAAAAAGGTAAGTCCGTGATAATATACATTTTAGTGACATGACATTTTAGTTAAATCTGACAGTTGTCACATTTTATTTGCAATTTGGCATAAACACAAATCAATTTTGTTTATTGCATTTATAAAATGGTATTTTCTTTGATTTGTATAGTCTTATAAATTGTACAGATTATATTCGTAGATATATTATATAATTCGTAAATATTTTTTTTCGATTATAGCGCCATCTATTGACAACTAGAATAAATGTTATAAATGTCACCGATGAAATGTAATCACCGACGTGCTTTTTTTTCTGTCACATACAATTCAATGCGTTAGAATGAAATCGAAATCTGTGACGCACTGAAAGATGCTCATGAGAAAAAGCATAGTCTTAAAATAGACTAGGGTATTTAGGAAAAAATAAATCGATTTTGAAATAGAGCACCTAGATACTTTTTGCATTACGTTCAGCTTCAAAATCAGCTTCTAAATCAACTTCGCTATCGTTTAGCTTAGTTTTCGCGATAATAACGAAAATTATAGAATTCGCCTACTGGATTACGTGCATAAAGATGTCAAAATCAGTATATTAAGGGCCAGATTTTATTATTCGGGGAGTTTTTGCGGTCACCGAACACGAATACGCAATTAGAACCGACCCCCAAAGCACCCAGCTAGCACGATAACGTTACCTTAACGTTAAATTGAGGTTTTTTTTTTGTATTCCTACGTAACAACTATCAAAAAACTACGTCACTGATACGAAATTTTAATACGTATATTATAGGTATGAATTTATTCGTTTCTGAAACGTGGCTCTTTGGTAGGTATAATACGTATGAATTTATTCGTCCCTAAAACGTCGTTTTTGGTAGGTAAGGCCACGTAAGGCAACTCGTTTAAGACTGCAGCGCCATCGCGTATTTATTTCGAACCTTTCAAATAGACATTAATAACATAACCTTACATTTCCGTGCTTAAAATGTGTTTGTTTTAATTGAGTTATGGCAAAAAAATCAAATAATTATTGTTGTGTGCCTCAATGTGATTCTTGGATAAAGCTTAATAGTAATTTATCGTTTTATTCTTTCCCTAAAAAGAATAAACAAGATAGAATTATATTCAATGGCAGTTTAGTTGAAAAACGAAATGTATGGAAATATCTTCTAAAAATGGGATAACAGCCTAGTCCTTATATGAAAGTGTGCAGTTTACATTTTAATAACGAAATATTATTTTAAGGGTATGTTTATGTATTATATAAAGTAGCTAGTAGCTATTAATAATTTTGTATCTTCCTCTCACATAAAAGTAAAATATATAATAAGATGTTTATTTCAAATATTTAATAAATGTGTCAGCATCATGTATGTGGTTTTATTTAGACAATAATTTTAATTCCTTTTTATAAATATATTACCCAGGCCTAGAGTGTTTTTGGTGCCAAAGTGTTTAGAGCTGATTTTAGGTATATTTGGGGTGCTGATTCCGAATATGGCTTTAGTTTTGCGCTATCAGCTCTAGTTTTCAAGATAACGTAGGTCATGCCAGCTTTTATGCATTAAAATACGAATATACTGATATGCATATACTAAATTGAAATAAAAACACACAATTAAAAAAATACGTATATTTTAAGACATTTCATCATCATCCAGCCCTTTGCGTCCACTACTGGACATAGGCCTTCTTAATTTTTGTCCATTGTGCTCCATTTTGAACAGTTTGCATCCAATTTCTTGACATTTTCTTGAGATCGTCAGTCCAACGAGTAGGGGGTTTTCCTCTACTTCTTTTGTCTAATCTCGGCCTCCAATCAAGTAGTCTCGTCGTCCACCTCCCATCACTGATTCGGGCGACGCGACGTGCCCGGCCCAGTTCCATTTGAGGGTGGCAATTCGGGAAATTATATCGGTAACTCATGTTCTTAGTCTAAGTCTTAATTTCCAACTCGGTCACGAAGCGATATACTCAGCATTGACCTTTTCATTTTTCTCTGAGCTATTTGCAGCATTTTAGAAGTTGCAGCTATCAATGTCAAAGTTTCGGCACCATAAGTCACCACAGACAACACACATTGGTCACATGTATTACGTTTTAAAGAAATTGGTATATCGCTTTTAAAGATGTCTTTGAGTTTTCCATAGGCTGCCCATGCTAGGTTTATTCTTGTTCGTAGTTCGCATGTTGGGTTGTCTCTTGTGCTCTTTATTTGGTGTCCAAAGTATATGTATTTTTCCACTAGCTCTACTTCGTTGTCTCCAATATTGATATTTCCGCTAGGTAATAGGTTTGTCATGAATTTTGTTTTAGAGGTGTTTATTTTAAGACCTACACTGGCACACACTAACTGAAGTTCATGTAGCATTGCACATATCTCCTTGAGGTTGTCAGAGAACAAAACTATGTCGTCTGTGAAATAAGCCAGTTAACTACAATAAAACCCGTTGTACAATGAAACAGATATACAGTTAGTTATGAAAAAAAAAACTAACAAAATGGAAAAAAAAACTTTACTTGACGTATCGCAAGCTTCGCTTGCGTGATTTCTTGAAATGAACATTTAAACAGTCTCTCTTCAAACCCCAGCAAAAATCTGCCATCATATGGGTGTCCCATCTTCCTTGGTAGCGATCCTAAATGGTTTTTATCTCTTGATGAAGTCTCTCACCTTGTTCCTCACTTGTGTCACCAAGTTTTCAGGGAAACGGTCCAGGTGGCTGAGAAGATAGTTGATTTTGATGCTCATATTCCATCCAAGTTATTGGAAATTATTCAGCAAACCGTTTACCAGCTCAGCATAGTTTCCACTTTTGTTATTTTCCAGAAAATTTTTCATAATATCCACAAATGGAAGCCGAGCTTTTTTCTCTACCTCATTCATTGACCCCACAAAAGCCTGATCTTTTGTAAGAAGTCTGATCTGTGGTCCATCAAAGAAGCTTCCTTCTTATGTAGGCGAAGCATGGTCCATGGGCTATAAGCCATTATTAGATGGAGGCTGAATGGGTTTACAAGTGGTAAATGTATCATTATAAAAGTTTAAAAATACTCTCCAAGCTGTTTTATTTTCTTATAAAATAGTAATGTAACGACATTAAAGTATTATTTCTTGTATAAATAAGGTTTAATACAGTGAGAACAACAAATATATACTGAGGAATAAGTTTAATTAACAATGTACATTCCTTTGAATAGCAGATTTTCCATTATCTCAAATATTAAAACTCTAATTTCGGATTTTGTCATATCCATAAAACTAGAGCTGATACAAAAGAACGAAATCCATATTTCGATTTATCGCCCCTAATATAGTAAAAATCAGCCTAAAAATTCACGGCAGCTAAACAAATTTTTTTTTCTGTAGACCTGTGATACCGAAAATTCAACTAGAAAGTGACGTTTATGTGACGTTAAAAAGGTTACGTAGAAATAACTTAAAACTGTTACGTAACATCGCTGTGACTTTTATACGTATATTTTAGGTAAAATTTGATGTAACTTTCGACGTAACTTCTCCCAAAATGTGGACGTTTTGTTGACGTCATATACACGAACATTGTTAGCTGGGACCTGGTGCCCAGAGTTATTGTTAAGGCACGTCATCTGGATTTTCGAGGGTTTTCGGCACTAAATTAGTGCAAACATATTACTCGGGGGTTTTTGATATCGCTGAAGATGAATTCGTCATCATACCCGATCCCTGGAGCACCTGGTGCCCATTGTCACTGCTAAGGCACGTCATCTTTTATAGTTCCGGGGGTTTTCGGCATTAAAGTGATACAAACAGATTACTCGGGAGGTTTTGGAGTTGCTGAATACGAATATGACATTAGAACCGACCCTCGGAATAGCTAGTGACCAGAGTGGCTGACAAAAAATTTGACAAAATACTTTAAAATATTTGATATACACACACCGGCAAAATTAAAGAACGCCTTAAAAATGGGGAATGTTTGATGTCTCGAATCTCCTGAACCAGTTGTCCGATTTGAGTGATTTTTCGGTAGTGATTTTTGAATATCGGTATAATAATATTGTTGCTAGACATGTAAATGTCATTTTATACCGGGTGTAAAGTTCGGACCACCCTGCGGAATATTATAGCCTATATAAAATATCGAAATTAAAACTCATTTGTAGCCTTAGGCTTGCTTAACATTTTCTTTTTCGATTTATTTGCTAAGGTTGGATAATAAAAAAGTTAACTACTTTAACAACTAGTCATGTTTATCATTAATATAGGCTGTTTCTAAATAAGTGCGACAAACTTGCGGGGTATTTCTGCATGAAAAAACCATAACAGTTTACTTTATAAACATATGTCTGCAAATGCTTTGTTTCCGAGATACGGTATGTTGAATTTTTTCTTGCAAACTGACGATTTATTTATTGCTCTAAAACCGGTTGAGATATGCAAATACAATTTGGTAGGTTTTAAGAGGTAGTGCATATGGGTATAAATATTTTAGATATATCCCGTATGCAGGCCAATGGTGAATATAAAATTCTTAATTGTATGTCAAAAAATGCGCAAAAACTTCCTCTTAAAACTTACCAAATTTCATTTGCATATCTCAACTGGTTTTAGAGCAATAAATAAATCGTCAGTTTGCAAGAAAAAATTCAACATCCCGTATCTCAGAAACGAAGCATTTGCGGACATATGTTTATACAGTAAACTGTTATATGGTTTTTTCATGCAGAAATACGCCTTAAAGTTTGTCGTACTTATTTAGAAATACCCTGTATTGATAAATAACATGACTAGTTGTTAAAGTAACTAACTTTTTTATTATCCAACCTAAGCAAATGAATCGAAAAAGAAAATGTTAATAAAACTTAAGGCTACAACAGAGTTTGGTTTAGGAGATTCGAGACATCAAATATGTCCCGTTCTTAAGGTGTTCCTTTAATTTTGCCGGTGTATGTATTATCGTCTGCTTACTGAAAATTATCCAAAATCTATGTACTGTTTTTTATCTGTTTTTTAAATATAATATATTCTAACAAATTATGGTTATCAGATTTTTTTAAAAATGCAATCTACATAAAATCAAATATATGAAATCTACATAAGTTCGTTAATTTTGACAACTATACATATTATATTATGAAATCTGCACATGCCCGCTCTTGTATTGTGTGGTATTTGTGCTTGTCCAGTCCAGTGGTATAATTATTAAAATTTTTTGCTCTTTATAAAATATAAAGTGTTTTTAATGCAAATGTGTAGGTAAGTACATGTTTAATTGACACAGCATATTGTTTAATGATTAAATAAATAAATTACTAAAAACGTAAATTTAAATTGTTTAGGACGTTGTGCAATTTTCACGTTATGTTTTGTTGTATACTCGTATAAGTAGAGTTATGCACAGTTGATTAATTGCAGAAATTGGTTTTATTTACTTATCATAAAAAATAATTTTAAAATTATTAATTATATTTACGGTTTTAACATGAAAGGATTTGAACAATAAAAAATATTTTAAAATAAAGCTTTTGTATGTTAGTTAGGTTTAACAATAATTATTTATAATCCATTCGCTAACGGTAAAACATTTCAAAACTTCTAAATTTTAAAGTTCCGCTTGAATTGACATGAAATTTAGTACACACATAGCAAAAATATAGATTATAGATTAAAAAAAAATAAAAAATTGTGTATGTATGAAGTCTCTAGACCTAGTGGAAGCAGAGTTGTAGCTAATGAAAAATAGGTTCATATTCGTCAAATTCCAAATCGAATATTTCAACGCGAAATAACAAAAAAAATGAAGCACTTTCTGGGAAAAACTTATTTCAATTTTTTTAAATTGTTTAAAAAAGCTTTATCGGTTTTAAAAATGTTTTTAGCAACAAAAGTAAGTAAGTTTCGCTTAAAATAAAGATGGTCCCTTTTTTAATGAAAAATCGTGAAAATCACCCCAAAATTAGTATCCCAAATGAAATTAATCTTTACCGCTTCACGAGTTGCTTTACTCATGTATGTATTGTTTATATAATTTGTAAGTTTCATCCGTTCAAGGTGTTTGTTTTTGAAAGAGCTGTAGTTGAAAGGGCTTGAACGAGTTGCTAATCACGAGTGTTTGCGAATTTTGAACAGCCATACCTTACAAAATGTTTGTCTTACAGAAAAACAAAAAATGCAAAATATTCAGAAAAGCAAAACCTACATTTTTTTACTGTATGAGTTTTTTGTTATCACTGATAATGTTTAAGTTATTTTGAAGAAACCACATTTTCTTCGAAATTTAAATTTTTTTTAAACCAATTTTTTTTCAAAAATAAGTAATTTAAACCGATAAAACTTCTTACAGATGATATAAAGAAAATACAAGTAAAGCAATCTGTGAAGCGGTAACGATTAATTTCAATTGAGATGCTAATTAGAGGGTCATCATCATCATCATCATTTGGTTCTACAACTCTTGTCGCGTTTTCTATTTCCCTCCATTGTTGTCGGTCCTGAGCAGCTATTTCCCATTGCTGTACTCACATTTTGAGTAGATCACTGGCTACTGCGTCCTTCCATCTCTTTCTTGGGACCTTTCATCACCGTTTACCATCGGTCTTTTCCCAGAATGTGGCGTTCAGAAGTCTTTCGTCACTCGATTTTAGCACGTGGCCCGTCCATCTTATTCGGTTTGCTTTAATGTAGAGTACTATGTTCTCATTTCCATATACTATCTGGAGTTCATCATTGTGTATTCTTCTCCACTCTCCTGTTGTCTCTTCTCCGCAAAGCCCATAGATAGTCCGCAGTATCTTTCTTTCAAGTCTCGTTTCCATAGGTTATTGTGGGACAAATTATTGTCTTATATACTATTATTTTTACTGGTATTGATTTAAGTATTTTTGATTTAAGTATGGTCATTATTGAGTAATATGCCCTATTTCCTGCAATGATCCTGGTTGCCATGTCCTTTTCATATTGATTTTCAGATGTTATGATCGCTCCCAGGTACTTGAATTCTTTGACAACTTCAAAGTTGTACTCATTAGTTGTTAGGTTTTGTCTAACCCTTGGCCTTGAGTTCCTCGTAACCACCATGTACTTGGTCTTGTACTCGTTGACCTCAATAACAAATTTATTTTGAGAGTAATTTGTTTACTTTTGATGCTGAAACTAAAAAAAATAAAGCTACCTTTAAAAATAAAAAAACACTGTTAATGAGTTTTGGATTCGATTTGGAATTTGACGAATATGTACCTATTTTTCATCAGCTACAACTTTGCTTCTACTGCCTCTAGAATCTAGAAACCTCATACATTCACAAACATGTATATATTATACCTACGTATTCGTATGTGTTTTAAGGTTCCATGAGTCGAGTATTAATCCAAGGAAGCGTGTATATAAGTTTCTAACGTACATAATACAAAAAACACCGCTAACTTACATTATTTTGCCTCCAATTGGATTTTTCCCTTTTTTTTTCCAAAAAAATATATTGGTGTTTTAACCATAACTTTTTCATTTTTTACCTCAGAAAGTTTATTGAAAAAGTATTTCATAGGTTTTTACAGTGTATATAAGGCTATTAATATCAAATCCTTTTCGAACCCTCAGTCTCAAAAAGGGGCGACTTTGAAAGGGTTGGTAAAGTTAATTTTTGCATGTTAGTACAAGCTTTAATTGTAAATATCTCACTCAATTTTGGCCGTACAAAAATTTCCACAAACCAAATTCTCTTCGGAATTAAAAAACAAACAATTTCACATCCAAAGATTTTTTCGTATCTCTGATTCTAATCTTTCTATTATGAAGAAAAATGCATTTTTACCAAACTACAATAATTTGTTATTCGCTTTTGATTCCTTTTTTTTTAAACTAATCATTCTAAGCCGGTCAAACTTCGACAATCTATTAATAATACATATGCAAAAAAGACTGAACAGTATCAATTAGTAATTTTAATTAGGGTGGTAATTAGGAGCTGTTTACGTTTACTTTTTCGCTCAACAAAATAGGGACTGCCTTTCTTTTCATACTAAGTCACTCAATTTTTGAGTTAGAGACTTTTTTTATTTTTTAAGATAGACCTTTTTAAATACTTTTTCTACAACCGTGTTAAAAATGTAATTTTTAGCACTCCATACGAGCGTTAAAAATTCTACTTTAAGGCACTAGTTAGTGCTTTAAAATATTTTTAAGGCACTGCAGTTCGTATTGACCGTATAGGCAATTTTGATGTAATGCCAAAAAAATATAAAAATGGAATGTCAGTCAAGTTCAAGTAAAAGTTTTTGTAGATATTGTCCTGTAATTACGTCTGTAGAAAAAATATTGAATGATATGCGTGTTAAAAAGTACATTTTTAAGGCACTCATGTGAATTGCAGAACTCGCTGTCGCTGATTCTGCAAACTTTCACATGCGTGCCTTAAACGTTTACTTTTAACACTTATATCATAAATAACTATTAAATTAATTTTATCAGTTATCCTCAAAATGCATATTTTTTCCGTCTTTTAACTTTGAAATTACGAAATTTAGCATTTGGCGAACATGGGCTAACTTATAATAAGTATAACTCTTAAACTTAAAGTATAACTCTTTATTTTATCAAAAAAATGTACAGAACATTTTTTGCTTAGAATTATTCTTTTTACCAATTTTTGAGGTTAAAATATAATAACAATTTCCACCCCCGAGATGTGGTGGCAACCACCTCCATAGCAAAGGCGCCTTTTGGAATTATATAGATTTAAAAAAAGAGGTGCTTGCTCTCTGATTGAACTGGAATAATGATGCGGCTGTAGTTTCGTGTTGCACCGAAATTGAAAATGGTTATTCATTTTTGATTTATAGATTTTGATCCTTGGGATATCCGCTTATTGTCAAATTTTCACTAGTAATTGCACAAGAGCTCTAAAATTCTATATTAATTTTAGAGATCGAGTGCAATTTGTTGCGATTATTTCATGAATAAAACTGTTCCAAACCAAAATTTAATTGTAATTTATTTATGTAAGTACAAATTAGTACAATTAAACACACAGTTGTTTTATGTTATAAGTGTTAAAAGTACACGTTTAAGGCACGCATGTGAAATTTTGCAGAATGAGCGATAGCTAGTTCTGCAATTCACATGAGTACCTTAAAAATGTACTTTTTAACACGCATATCATACAATATTTTTTCTACAAACGCAAAAACAGGACAATATCTACAAAAACTTTTACTTGAACTTGACTGACATTCCATTTTTATATTTTTTTGACATTACATCATAATTGTCTATACGGTCAATACGAACTGCAGTGCCTTAAAAATATTTTAAAGCACTAGTGCCTTAAAGTAGCATTTTTAACTCTTGTATGGAGTGCTAAAAATTGCATTTTTAACACGGTTGTAGAAAAAATATTTTACGGTTGAAAGTCATCACTTTTATAATTTTTAAAACATTAATTGTCATTAATAACACTGAATGTATTTTATCATAGCAACGAAGGGCATCTGACGTAATATACTTGATGACGGGAAATTATCAAAAATTATCGGGTATAATATCAAAAGAGAGTGAGAATAAATTGAAAATAATGCGACAGTTTTTCGAAAATTTGTTGTCTGGCAATAGACACGAGAGCCCGCAGGGCTCGAGTGGCTATTGCCCAATGACAACACATTTGAGTAAAAATGAAGCATTATTTTCTTATTTATTCTTACTCTCGTGTGATATTCGTAAGATTATTTTTTAATATATATATTATGGATAATATTTTCTTAAATGTGACAGTTGTCAAAACTAGGAAACTGGTTGCCATTAAACAGAAACAATCTACTTAAAAAAATTCTATCGGTAATTTTCTACAGTAGATAATTCTCAGTATAATTTTAAGCTGATTGGACAGAATTAAACACGTGATCAAATATCTTACAATACGATTAGAAGTTAAAATCATAAAAAAATAATCAGTTTAATTTTTATTTCTGTAGCTTTCTACTGGTCAGAATCTCTTATGAATGAAATAATCAAGAAAATCGATCCATTCTGTAAAAATTGCGAGGTGAAATCTTTCGGTTCCTGGACTATTTAAATAAAATAAAAAAATGTATTTTGCAATGAAAAGCTGGGAATGTTAATTAGAACTATACAGTAAGAGCCACCGTACTAGACACATTACATGGGTATTAGGTACCCAATTGCTATGTTTATGGGCTAATCCGCTCCGTTCTCAGATGTGACTTTTATCCCTGTCCTGTTACTGTCAAGAAACTATTCAAAATAATTGTTTTTCAATATAAAAATACATTAGTTTTAATAGTATTATTACTCTGCTTTAAAATAACTTTATTCAAACACCACGAATATTACAATACTTTAAAACTTTTACAACTTTAATACAATGACAACTTACTTACTTATATACTTACTTAAGCCGTCTTCTTGTACCTTACGGTGTCGAGGTAAGTGGAGAAATGAGACGTCTCCATGCCTTTCGGTCGGTAGCTAGTCTTTCTGCTTCTCTCCACCCAATATTTCTTTTTCCGCAAGCCTTTCCAATATTTGCATTCCACGTTATTGCTGGCCTGCCTCTTCGTCGTTTGTTGTCAGATGCCGCTTTCCATACCCTCTTTACAGTTCTACCTTCACTTATTCTCGCCATATGTCCGAACCACGATAACTGTTTCGTTTCAAGTCTGTCTAAGGTCCTTCCAATACCGCACCTTTCACGTATGTCTTCATTTCTTATACGATCACGTCTGGTCACCCCGGATACCGCACGTAAATATCGCATTTCGCATGCTTGAATTTTACTACGGATGTTGTCGTTCACTGTCCACGTTTCACTACCGTAGAGTAGCACCGGCTCGTATACGGTTTGAAATACTTTCATTTTTGTTTTCAGGCTTACTTCTTTCTTCCTATTATGATGCTTCCTTACTACAATGACAACTATAAACAACAAAATTAGATCAGCTGTAGTATTTAATACAGCTGATCTATTATTTGTCAACTTTCTATGTTAATTTTCAGTTTCTATATATTTTCTGACGTTTTAAACGTCACTATACATAAAAATAAACACATTGCAACAAATGAAGGGTCCAGGACTGTAATAGCTCAATGTTCCTATGTAGCTAGTATAGTAGGTTGGCGCTTACTGTATAATTCTTTTAAATGGAGTTAAATCCTGGACAATTACGGACGCAGCCGAAACAAGACTTCCAGCTTTGAGTTTACTAAGAATAACACCACAATAATTGGAAAATATCATGGACACAACACGTAACAAAGCAAATATTAAGAGATGAAAAAAAAAACAAAGAAAACACTACATGAATGAACGAAAATAAAATGAGTTAAGAAATGAAAAATATGAGTTGATACTATTAGTTATACACTGCCGTGCTAGGCCCAAAGGCGGTAACTAACATTTCACAAAATGGTGGCAAAATCGATTTCAAAATTGAGTGCTAAAATTTTGGCCCGTAAGGGATTTATGGACTAGCTAATAGTTTTTATGCATGGATATATGCCCCAGTTTATTAAGGGAACCATTAATTATATTTCAAAACAAAGTTTTATATAAAAAGAGGTAGATACCGCTAAAACGTTTTATCAAAACTTACTATAAAACTAAGCCTATTAGCGGTATGTGGTTTACAGTTGTGAATGATATGAAATAAAAAGCTTTCCTGTGTATTACAGTGTATTAAATTGAAAGAATTAAAGTACTATTAAATGTTATTATTTTGTTGAGCTACAATATGACAACAACAAATTGACAATATTTAGTTGTAGTTATATCTGTTTCTTTCAAGAATCAATAAATACATATTGGTTCATTAATATTAAAATTCTATTTGTGATTTAATATAGACAATGTAATAGACCACCAAACAACATAATTTGTGTCTGGTACATATACAAAACCTATTTAGTATTACAATACAATGGTATTACCTCATAATTAACATTTTTTATAAAATCTTTTATAGTGCTTCTAATAATTTGGACAGAACTGTCCTTATATTAAACAGAATTCGTTCAGATTGTTATAAATGTTTAAACATCTGCTGAAGCGTTTTAAAGAATTCTTCAACTGTGAATGTGATTGTAAACCATACTTTTGACTTTCTCAGCTATTTTTATTTTGTTTCTTAGCGCCAAAGGTTTGCTATTTTACGACAGGCCTGAGTTATTATAGAGCTTCAAGATTTTTATGATCGCCGACACCTGCCCTAATATTATTATGTATTGTTATATTATTGGGTATTTCACAATATTATATTTGGGAAAATACCATAATTTACAGTAATTAGGGCAAATTTTAACATTTTATTAGTTGTATTGTACAAACTACTTATATGTTATGATTAAATAAAATATGATGACCATTGTCTTTTAGACCGAAAAATACCTAATTATGGGATATATAAGATTTTTAAAATATGCAAACAAATTTTTGGATTATTATCCAGGTCCCTGACGCATTCTTAAAAAAGTTATAAAGGAATAAAGCCAGCATTTTTGTATAAAACTTAGGTAAAGAATTCTCAAAAGATTAAATAAAAATATCCTAAATCTACAATCCCGTATCTATAATAGCATTGTATAACTAGACTACTAGACATTATCTAGTTAAACAATGATATTAGCTTGTATTTAAACAAAAAAAAAAATGCAATCAATGGGACTGCTAATTCTAATCCCATGTACGACCAACAAAGGGTTTAAACATACAGAAAACTTTAAGTATGAAACAAACCTTGCGCCTGTATAGGCTGAACATAGTTTTTTTTTCACCTCTTGTAATTGCTTTACAATAAATTTTTCTCTTTCTACAATATTGTCTTCAGTGATTTCACCTCGTGTTTCACAACTCTTACTCGACTCTACTTGATTTTATAAAAAAACCATAATACCTATTTTAAGTCTCTTTTTCTAAAAATGTTTGTGGACAGGGTGTGGATATATTATTAAGTTTTTAAAACCTAATTAAAAAAAAGACATATTTTTTAAATATGAAAATCTCTTACCGCCTAATTCAAGATATAAAAAATCATCTACTTGGCGCAGATTCATATTGTTTAGGACAACATAATTTGGTTTTTTTTTATGGCATAGACTTTATGTCATTCAGCCAGTCACAACATGAGTATTAGTGTCATGTGTAGTGTGTATGTTGAGTAAGTGTCTTGTTACTTTGCAAAGTCGACGTCACTGTCTTTGCAAAGAGGCGCTAATTGTACCCGAACGTCTGCGGACCCTCCGGTGAGTACCGATCCCGCAAGGACAGAAACTATATTCATTTATTAATTTATAATAAATGAAAAATTTCTGACCCTGGTGGGATTCGAACCCACAACCTTTCGGATTTTTTTGATCCAAAGGCAGGCGCTCTTACCACTGAGCCACGGAGGGGGTTAATAATTTGGTTAATTCTTGAAATATTATAAACAAAAATGAAAATACATTTCAATAGATATAATAAACTCGAAAATTTCTTACCATCCTCGCTAATTATTTCTTTAACTAACACAACTCTTTTAACTAACACAATAATTTAACCTTGTAAAGTTAGGCCGAATTTACTTTGTAATCTAAGGCGATTTGGCGGTCTCCAAATGTAGGCGTAGCATTCTTGAAAGTAGATTAGCGGTAAGTGCAATATGCTAAGGTATATGGATGGCAACTGTAGCAGATACCGTCAAAACGCCATAGTATTTAACATTTGCCGTCAAATGGCTTAGTATTTAACTGAAAAGTGTAGATACCGCTAACAAAATTGAAATTTTATTTAAAATACAGTGGAACCTCGATAACTCGGATTAATCGGGACCGCGGCCGATCCGGGTTATCGAAAATCCGAGATAGCCGGAGATTATGGTAAAAATTAATAAAATAGGGTATACTTACAGATAAACTCCGTTAGAATTGAAATAACATGAAATATATTTATAAATATGCACAGTACCTACACATCAAAATTACTGAAAAAAAAACCACCAAACACAAACGTAAGCAAACGGAAGCGAACAATACAAGACACAATACAGTCACAACGATGTAATGTTATTTAAGAACAGTGAAAACTAAAGACCATTGTTTATAAAAGAATTTTTTTAAATAGTCTTTCCTAAACAATGCTAAGACAGTTTGAAATAAAAAGGAATAGGTACTACAGACAGGTGTCTGTTGTTTGTGCGGCGTGTGCTATGAGTCATTTTTACTATCGATTATCGTATAGTTCAAATTACACACATACACATCTCTCAAATATTAAATTACATACATTTTGATTGTTGAGAGGTTTGTCTGATAATTAACTATTTTGATGGGAAATAGGCCACAATTAAATTGAAAAATAATTTTATTAACGTTTCGACGCCCAAATCGGGTCGTTGTCAAAATACAAAATATTGAAAATCAAAATGTTTATCTGATGAAAATCGGTCCGGGTTAGCCGGACTTCCGGGTTATCGGGGGCCGACTTATCGGGGTTCCACTCTATAATGCTTCTACAACTCCAAAGACTTTATAAATATATACTAAATACCCTATTTTACCTAAAAATACAAAAATCTCATTTTCGATAAAAAATCAGTTCCCGCCTTTGGGCTTAGCACGGCAGTACAAAGGAAAGTGAAAGGAAAAAAGCGGAAATATGGAAAGATGACGCACGTCCTGGTAAAAAATATTTTATAGCGGAAAAACATCAGTACTTAGAACCTTTCAGAACCGCGACAGACATAGTAAAATGGGCCATGATGATCGCCATAAAGGATGAGGCACACGAAGAAGACGAATAAGAAGTCGTTTAAATTTATTTTTGGTTAAATCTTTTTTATTTTTGTCGACATTATAGACCTGGATCCCGCGTAAGAAAGAAAAGTTGATTAATAGCAAGCTGAAAATTTGTTAATAGCTTAACGGTGTCTAGTCGGACAAAGTTATGTCTTTGATGCACGGGAACACTGGAATAGGGGTAGTTTTAATTGTGGAGCATGACAAACGTGTCCTCCTGACAAGTTTATGATTGTGAAAAATAGCAAGTTTTTTTTAAGTTTATTCGATAGCCAACGTTATGTAATATATGCGAAAATGTTTGTCCGACAAAAATGTTGGGCATTTTAACGAGTCCGACACGTAGAACATGTCACATCACAGGAATTATGTTAGTGATGAATAGCAGTCTGATTTTTGCATGAGAGTTTAATGAAAGGTTAAAAAAGCAATTGGAAGTTCTGTCCGACAAAATTAATGGGAAGTTTTCGTAGTCGGACATTCTAAACAGGTAAGATATAGACAAAAATGCTGGTGATAAATAGCTTTCCGACAAAGACGAAATTTAATTAAGTAAATTATTCCTTACCAAGAATGACTGTTGTCGGAAAAAAATATGGGGTAGATTTTGTAGTCAGACAATTTAAAAAAATAATTTTTGAAATTTCAATAAGGGGTGATTATTCTATGTCAAAAGTACCTGCAATCAATTACAATCGATATCTTTCGATTTATGTCAACATCATTTAGATACATTACTGTAATACATTTATAGTAGATCAGGCAAATTATATTATGGATTGAGTGGTCTAGCTATCTTTGTCTGCCACATGCGCGGGATCGCTTGGTTAAAAGAGATAGATAGACCACCTATCGACTTTTTGCACTGTATTCCCTGTCTACCCTTATGTCTATGAATACATTTCCATTTAAGAAAAACTGTCACTTTTGACAATAATTCATAATAAATTGCAATCGTAACTTCAAATTTAAACTAATCGATTTATTTTGGCAGCAAATTATTTCTTGCCATGTGACATATTAATTACATTATTTCATTTGTAGAAAGTTGAGAAAAATTACGTTATACAATTTTAGTAATAATTTATTTAGGTACCCTTTTTCAATCAAGCAAAGCATTATAGCACGAAGAATGATATTCAATAGAACTTTCACAATTATCTGCCAACTGAACCTCATTGAATTGATGATACAAGTATTTTACTAACTTTGTAAAATGTTCGAAAATTACTCAAAAATGTTCCGTTGAATGGTTTCACTTTTGATTTGGCGACTTAAAATTTAAACTGTTGAGACTCAAAAATAGACACAAAAACACTCCATAGTTAATATAAATTTTAATTTCCAACACACGTGGCAAACAGAAACTCAGAGATCATGTACTTTCAAATACTACATTGTATAGCACAAAGTGTCACACTGACAAATGCAGCCTTCTAATACATACTTCTAAGCATAATGTGTCATATTTACGTCTATTCTTATAAGTACCGAAGTTTTAGACTCTTCACATTTTTCAATGTCGTTTACAGGGTTAAGATTTGAGTATGGAAAAAAATGTATACAACGTTTTTTGTAGGAAATTTTCCATACTTTCTGATGCACCTAATTAGAAAACCCTACGAGATTGCTTTCACATGTTCTTTGACATTTTTTATTGTCATTTTGAGAATATCTAGAACAAACTCCACCCAAAAAATAATTGTTTTGCAATATATACATGCATTGATACTTACCTCACTGTTTTTGGAGTGTGCATGTATATATATATGCACATGCAAATATGTGAATATAAATAATAATATACAACTAAAATAGCTTTATCAATATGTGACTAAGTCATTCGGAAAAAATGTTTTTTATTTATTTCCTTCGATTTGCCCAAACTTTTTGTCCGACATATAACTTTTTGCGTTACAAAATATAATTTGTACATAAACAAATCAAAATTAGCTTGCTATTTATCACCAACATTTTTGTCTATATCTTACATGTTTAGAATGTCCGACTAGAAAAATTTCCCATTCATTTTGTCCGACAGAATTTCCAATTGCTTTTTTAACCTTTCATTAAACTCTCATGGCAAAAATCAGACTGCTATTCATCACCAACATAGTTCCTGTGATGTGACATGTTCTACGTGTCGGACTCGTTAAAATGCCCAACCTTTTTGTCGGACAAACATTTTTTCATATATTATATAACGTTGGATATTGAATGAACTTAAAAACAACTTGCTATTTTTCACAATCATAAACTTGTCAGGACGACACGTTTATCATGGTCCACCGTTAAAACTTCCCCTGTTTCAGTGTTCCCGTGCATCAATGTTTGTCCGACTAGACACCCTTAACCTATTAACAAATTTTCAGCTTGCTATTAATCAACTTTTTTTTCTTACGCGGGATCCAGGTCTATTATTCTTAACATTTATTTACATTTATAGACAACGTTGCAATCGGGTTAAATTTTTATAAAATTAATTTTTTCGGACACTAGATTTATTGGCAGTATAATTTTTAAGTAAACTCAAGTTTTAGGTAAACTCAACGATTCAAAATGAAAAAAAAAAACTGAAAAATTTAATTTTCTACTTAAGTACATCGTATAATTGAATTATTACTCGCTTGTTTCTTGAGGTCACTACAAATATTGACAACAAGCAGTCAACATCATCTTCCATCATCGCATCGGCATATGCGGCCTGTGTTTGAGCATAGGCGTAACCTAATGCCAAGTTCTAACAGTGCTAGGTTTAATAGCCGCATGGCCTGGAATTTCAGGAAGGAGCAGGGTGTGATGGAATTGTTTGCTACGCGAGGTCTGGAGATGCGTAATCTGATACGTAGGATGGGCAATTCGAAGCTTTTTAAATGGCTTTTTCGGGATACCTGCGATCGATTCCACATGTTGAGATTTTGAACTATTTATAATTATATACAGGATGATCAAAGTTTATTCCGAAGTTCTACATCCATATTGAATGAAGATTCAGAAAAAGTTGAATGGGTTGCATGTGAGTTCATTTTAAATGAAGTAAAGAAACACAGACTTACTCAGAATCATTTAATAATACTCGTCGAAGTATTATTAAATGATTGTGAGTAAGTCTGTGTTTCTTTATTTCATTCAGAAAAAAGTTTGGAAAGAACAATATTAAAGTTTATAAAACTTTTATTAAAGTCACGAAAGTTTTGAATTTGCCGTCATTTTTGCAGTAAAGTGTTGCACAACAACAAAACAAAAACAATTTGACAGATAACCACTTAAGGTTTTCAGCGTTGAACATTAAAAAAATGAAGAGTTTCACGAGAGAATAAAGATTTTTCATTTTTGAATAATATTTAAAAAAAAGACCCAGTTTTCAATTTAATATCACATAAAACAACATCAAAAAATGTTATTTTACATCATACCAGATTGAAAACAATGGGAACCTTCTCTGGTAACACCTTCGAGGCTTCTACAATTTGCAAGCAATAACGGATTCTGAGACTAAGGAAGATGAGGGAATTTTACAATTTATATTTTACGTCCCATCTGCTCAACGTGGTAAAGTTCCAACGAGAACGGTTCCCTTCGTACTCCTATCAGAGTAAACATGTAAACCAAAAATGAATAACCATTTTTAATTTCGTTGCAACACAAAACTACAGGCGCATCATTATTCCAGTTCAATTAGAGAGTGCAGCAAGCACCTCTACCGGTTTCGAAACTTATTAGTCTTTTATCAGGAGGCACATATGCTGCTCTCTCTGACCCGACTGGGACAAACCCCGGCGTGGAGTCACGGATTGCAACAAACGAAATGGCAGGGATGCTCTAGCGGCAACTTCTAGCAAAATACTAAGTTTCAAATCTAATAGCACATAAAAGAACATCAAAAATTTTGTTTACTTCAATCATCAACTGGTCTAATTAATAAAAGAGGCTGCTTCCATATTTATCATTTATTTCGTAGGATTATATTGGATTACTACAAAAATACAAATTTCATCTCTTAACCTAAAATGTCTAACGTCTATCATCTATCATCTGTCAGTTCTCTTCTTCTTATTAGAAAAAGGACAGGAAGGAGGTTTTTAACGATCTACAACACCCTCCCTCGTTAAAAACCTTTTAAGCATAGAGAATTCTTAAATATCGAAAAACTTATTACGGGTAGGCCTTTTGTAAGCCCATCAGCTTTTGTAAGCCCATCAGGATCTATTGGTATAGAAGTAGGATTGCAAGAATCCATACCAAACTTTCTTAAGATCTGTTTAATATATCTTGTCTGACTAATATGTAAAATACCTTTGTCTCTATCATAGTTTATTTCTAAACCAAGAAAATATTCAAGTTTACCCTTATCCTTCAATTCAAACTTTTTCATTAACTGCTTTACAATATAGTTTAAAAAATCATTATCAGGACCACAAATTATTATATCATCTACATAAATTAAACGATATGTTGCAAAATTATCATTACTTGTAATATAAAAACAAAAATCATTTTCGGACCTTATAAATCCAATTTCAAGTAAATAAGAGTTAATTTCTATGTTCCAACATTTTACCCCCATTATCACACCTTAATTTAGAAACCTTTGAATTAAATTTTGATTCAACAAACCTCAAATATTCCTTAAATTTACTGAAAACCTCACTTTTATTTTTAATTAAAAAAAGCATAGTAAAATTTGAAAAACCATCTATAAAAGTGACAAAATACTTACAACCATCAATTGTTTGTGGACTGATTGGGCCGCAGACGTCAGAATGAATTATTTCCAAAATTCTATTACTTTTTGACCTGGTTGAAAAAGGTAACCTTGAAAACTTTCCCTGTACACATGGTTCACAAAAATTTACTCCGCTAATATTTATGTCCTTGTTTATTCCAACGACTAAATTCCTTTTGATTAATTTTTCTAATGATTTAAAATTTAAATGTGAAAACCTTTCATGCCATCTAATAAATTCTTTATTTTGGTCATTTTGGACAGAGTAACATTTTTGTTGAACTACTTCAAAATTGATCTTGTATAAACCATCTCTTTTACCTAATCCTATTAAACAACCGTTTTTAATTAATTTTACGACACCATTTTCAAAAATTACAGTAATCTGAGACATTTCTAATCGTTTTACAGAAAGTAAATTTTTTCGTAACTCTGGTACATAAAAAGCATTTTCAATTTTACATTCTACTTGTCGACCACATACATTGCTAAAAACATTAATACTTCCAATACCAATTGCAGGTAAATAGTTACCATTTTTTGCTAATGCTATATCTATAGGTTTATCCAAAATTACCAAATCTGTAAATATACTTTTATCATTTAGTAAGTGATCAGTACATCCTGAATCAATAACAAATTCTAAGTTGTTCACTGTTTCACTATTAACTACATTTTTACCTATTTCAGTTATAAAACATACCTTAGACACTTCATCAGTTATATCATCAATCTCATGTGACCCGTCCTGCTGTTGGGTGAAGTTGCTTCTATGCATTCCTCTGTTGTGATGTAAGTTTCTCGAACCTTTATAACTGTTACCTCTATTTGACCAATTTCCTCTAAAATCATTCTGAAAACCTCTTTGACTCTGAAAATTTGATCTGTAATTGTTACCTCTATTTGACCCATTTCCTCTAAGATCATCCTGAAAACCTCTTTGACTCTGAAAATTTGTAAATCTGCCAGACCCTCTTGGATAACTTGTGGATACTCTTGCTCGACAGTCTCTTTTATAATGGCCTCTCTTTCCACACCCATAACAAGATGTGTCAACATTGAAAGCAACTTGTTCAGCACCAACTACTCGACTTGCACTTGTACCCAGGCACCTCTTTTCTTCTTCACTCAATAACCTTTTCTTTACCTCTTCATATGATAGTACACCAGGCGACAAATTTTCGATAACTGTTACCACAGTTTCATAGGATTTTGGCAAAGTTAACAGCAAATTACATATTATATCTTGATCTTCAATTTTTACCCCAGTGGCTTTTAACTGTCTCAGGACTTCCTCAAATTCACCAATAAATCGTTCTAATGACTCACCTTCTTTCAATTTCATGGACAGCAACTTTCTTTTTAGGAACAGTTGTCCTGGTAGCCCCTTTTTCTCATATTTTTCTTCTAAACTTTTCCACATATGGTAGGCCTGTTGTTTGTCCCGCAATATCTCTAACTGTGCATCGGAAACACATTGAAAAATTATTGATTTGGCTTTATGTTTGCATTTTTGGAATTTTTTCATCTCGTTCTCGCTTAGACCTGTTGTGATTGTTTCGCCTTTTACACACTCTAATACTTCATTTTCTGCCAATATTATTTCCATCCGAAACTTCCATGATAAGTAATTCTCACTTGTTAGGGCCTCAATATTACACATTTTTCTTTGTTCCATCGTGTACAAGTGTATAACCTATATTTGCTAATTGATACCTTATTATTATTTTTCATCCGTGAACTGGGCCATAACCTTTTGTTTACTTCAATCATCAACTGGTCTAATTAATAAAAGAGGCTGCTTCCATATTTATCATTTATTTCCTAGGATTATACTGCCCTACTTTAACAAAACATAGTAACTCGAGTTACTAGGTTTTAAAAAATTACATGATTTTTGAAATCCCTGCTAAAAATTACGTATTATATATTTTTTTTACATTTTACCTTCTACAGGCTAACCCAATCAGCTGATCTCTTTTTTTAGTAAGTCGATGAATAGCATAGATATCCTAGAGAAGAACATAGCAAATAAAGTTACTACCTCGCTCTTCTTTATTTTACTAAGATCTGCATTATGTAAAAACTAGTATTTTAAGTTACTAGGTTTTGGAAAATTATTTCGTCAAAATTTATAATATAATGGCGCCAGTGGTTTGAAGATACTAGCTTTTAAATAATTATTTTGACCTAAAAATTTTGGCGTAGGAACCTGTCAGAAGACAGCAACTTTCAGTTACTAGTTTATACAACGTTTATTTCCACCATTTCAACGACCACTGATGGTAGCATATCAATATGCTAGGTTTTACACATTTTATTTTCTCTTGAGTTTGCTGCATAACTAACAGAGCTCAGTAGTTAATCAACGAGAACAGACGTGTTTTGTTTGGGTTAAACAGTCGAATGTAAAAACCAGAATGCAGGAGGCTTTATCATCAAAAAGAAATTTTTCTCTAAAATATTTTTTGCCAGTTAAGATAGTTTTACAGGAAGTAGTTGGTAACAAAACTGAAACTACGAGTGTTACGGAAATACAAACATGAAAAAATATGTTTCTGTACACATTGGGATTAAAAACAGATGGCATGATTACTACCCACCTAAGAAGTAAAAGGACTTCAGATAATGGAATTGCCAAAACCAAAGACGACAAGGGGCTTATTGCTCGGTCCAATTTAAACGACCAAAAAGTGGAACATGAATCACTTATAATAAATCATATAAATTGCTTCAATCCAGTCGTATCTCACTATAACTTAAATCATGCACCTAATCGAAGATACTTGCCTTCAGAACTGACGATATCTTTTTTGTGGAAAGATTTTTGTACCAATCATAAAATTGGATATGATCTTTATAGAAGCGTTTTTAAGAAACAAAATATTGGTTTCTGTAGGCCATCCCAAGATGAATCCGAGGTTTGCACAATCCACGAGGCTCATTCCAATGATGCGAATAATTTGAAATGCAACTGTAAATATTGTGTATATTATCAGGAACATAAAGAACACTACACAGAGGCCAGACAGGCGTACCAAGCAGATCAGGAGGAAAAGCTGGATTAGAACGAAAGAATGTTTAGTGTTGACATGCAGAAAGTGTTACTTTTGCCAACAATGTCAACCAAGAACTCGTTATTTATATCAAGGTAAGATTTTTTAAGGATTATAATTTTTTGTTCGTTTTTCACTTTGCATGAAATTTACATTCAAACTGCTAATTATTATTTAGATATAGTACTAGAAAATATACTTACAAAATTATAAATATGCTCACATAAAAAAGGAATTCATCTGAACGTCAAATTATCCTAAATTGCATTTTGTTAGATTACATAAATATTTCAGATAACTGATACATTGAAAAACGCTTCAATACTTGATACCACCTTATTTATTTATTTATTTATTTATCAAAATTACGGAACACCCCATTTTTACAAAATAGATTTAAATTATAGTTTTATTATAGTACTTATTTTTTTTATTTGTGTATTTTCAGGCTTGTCGTGTTCAACGAAACATTTTGCCTCATTAGGGAATGGCGAAAATATTTGTGTTATGTGGCACGAGTCCATCAGAGGCAGAAGTGCAGCTGACGTGACTTCAGCATATTATAATATCATGAAAAACCTAAGTTCTAAAGTATCAAAGCTTACATTTTGGGCGGATAATTGCTCCGCCCAAAACAAAAATTGGACATTATATTCATCTATAATTTGTTTTGTCAACTCGGAATGGGGGCCAAATGAGATAACATTCAAATATTTTGAGCCTGGCCATTCTTTCATGGCGGCCGACTCAGTACACGGTCGAATTAGTTCACAAATGAAGAAGCATCCCAATATATACGATTTTCAACAGCTTCTAAATATAATCGAGCAATCCTCAAAGAAAACTAAATGTTTAGCTCTCAATATCTCGGATTTTTTTCCTTTTACAGAGGGTTGTAAGAAACTTAAAAACAACAATATTCCATTACTTGATAAAATTAAACAACTTCAGTTTCGTAAAGGTTCCAAAAACCTTTTTGATAAGAATAAAATGTCCAATGAGGTATATATCGAATCAGATTTTCTAAAAACAAAATTTGAACCAAATATGCCATCCGCTCCACGTTCGGAATGTATAGGGATAAACACGGATAAAAAAGAGATTTTAAAAACGCTCTGCCCACTGTTTAGTGATGAAAGAAAAAAATTATTCTGGACATATTTACCATCAAACAATAATTCTCGTGATTTATGTACACTATCCGAGATCTAGTATATAAGTTTAGTATTTATATAATATATTTATATTTTTTACATATTTCATAAAATATATTTATTATTATGTTGGATATATTAATGTATAAGCTACATGTTTAAGTTTATTGTTTATTGTCAATGATAAGCGCACATACTTTTCATTAAAACTTTAGAAACATCTCTAAGTTGTATTTCAGTTTATTTAAAAAAAAATAAATTTAATAATAAAATAATTTTTTCGTTTTATTTCATCAACTTACTGTATTTTGTTTCAGTTTCAGTGAACATAATTGTCGGTTGAGATGCCTAAGCATAAACTAGCAACTAAAAATACTATATTTTACGATTTGCTTAATTCTAAAAAAAAACACAATCTTAGCCGCAGCAAAACATAGTAAGTAAGATTTAGTTATAAAGGACTAACATAGGTTACTTTTTTCTTGCTTTATCGAAATTTTCGCTAAAAAGTATATAGATTTCCATCATTAGTCTTGTTTCAGCTTTTATTAGAAATAAGGGCAATCCAATTTTACAAAATCTGTTCTCCTGAATAATTGTCTAAATTATAGTTACTAGGTTTTGCCAAAGGACGGCAGTATAATGGATTACTACAAAAATACAAATTTCATCTCTTAACCTAAAATGTCTAACGTCTATCATCTATCATCTGTCAGTTCTCTTCTTCTTATTAGAAAAAGGACAGGAAGGAGGTTTTTAACGATCTACAACAAAAAAAATGTTATTCTACATCCTACCAGCTTTAAAACAATGGGAACCTTCTCTGGTAAACCTTTCGTTCATTGCAGTCCGTGACTGCACGCCGGGGTTTGTCCTAGTTGGGTCAGATAGAGCAGCATATGTGCCTCCTGATTCGAGACTAATAAGTTTAGAAACTGGTAGAGGTGCTTGCTGCACTCTCTGATTAAAATAGAATAATGATACGGCTGTAGTTTCGTGTTGCAACGAAATTGAAAATGGTTATTCATTTTTGACACAATGACACTTTAGCAATAAATCAATCTTTAAATTTAGGGAATAACCGAAAGATACAATTTTTGCACCTAAACCATAAAATTTTGTTTATTACCATATTCAGTACAACCTTCGTGAAATGTAGAGCAACGTATTTATAAAACTCCCAATAAGATGTTACGTCTAGTCGCTTCCCTCAATTAAGGGGATAGCCACAAACTTTCGGCTCCAATGCAGTTTAAATGCATTCATTTTTGTTTCGAATCCTGAGAAAACTAACAGGTATTTTTTAACAGTTTTAACGCAGAATGAAAGCTTACATTATTACCGAGATACCGAGGGCAGAAAGTCCCTGAAAACTTCTATAATGTTTATTTTAATATGTCAATGGGGTGAAAAAAAAAAAAAAAATTAAAACTTATTTTTTCTTCATTTCAATTTTTTTCGTTCAAAAGAAACTTTATTTATTCTAAGGAACTTAGGCCCCCGGTAATAATTTAATCTTTCAGTCTGCGTTTAAGTTTTTCAAAAATATTTATTAGTTTTTTCAGGATTCGAGAAAATGTAACACCATGTCCGAGGTGGTATTTTCCAAATCAAACATTCGCTATCATTGTCATACAAGGCACGCAGTCGAACAGATTGTACTGACAAGATAGTGACAAACAGGACAAATATTTGACACGGCTTTAGAAATATTTTGAGTTGTTTATTAAATATACAGAGTGAGTTTAATGTATGGAAACACTCAATTATCTCGGAAACGGCTTGCACTACTTTTATAGATTTTGGTGAGTAAAGGTTTTCTAAGGCGGCCGATATTACAGTGGTAATTACATTGTTGTCAGATTTTACGTTTTTCTGGAAATTTAATGAACTTTCTTATTTCAAACGGAACACCCTGTATATTTTTTACGTTTTGAAGTCCTAAAGAAATACTGATTATTTTTCATGTTATATTCCCTATAACTGAATGCCATAATTTCGGAGTTATGGCTACATTTATTTAAAAAAAAATTAAACAAATTATAAAAATCAATTTCTTCGGCTCCGGTAAATAATACTTTAGGTTCTTTGGATCATTGGAAACAAAAAAGATCTTTTATAATTTTTCTATAAAATTAATCGTTTCCGAGTTATAAACAATTTAAAACTGAGAAAAATCGGATAATGACGATTTTCAAGGTTCAAAAACACAAATAAAAAATATAATTTTAGAAATTAAGAAGTACCTAAATTCAAGCTCAACCCTTTTTCTAGGAGCTCGCCATAAGAGTTCTTGGCACGTTTTATTCTAAAACATCGCTTTTTAATTTGTTAATAAAGCGCATATGAGAAGACGGGCGATCGGGCTGTATTAACAACTAAACAAAATATTTTAATATAAAACAAGTTCAAATTACTTATCTGTATCTGATAAAATATGGCTTGAACTTGAATTTGGGTATTACGCAGTTTCAAAAATAATAATTTTTATTTGGGTTTTTGAACCCTGAAAATTGTCATTATTCGATTTTTTTCAGTTTTAAATTGTTTATAACTAGGAAACGATTAATTTTATAGAAAAATCACAAAAAATATTTTTTGTTCTAAATGATCCAAAGAACCTAAAATAATATTTATCCGAGCCGAAAAAATTGATTTTTTTATTTGTTTAACTTTTCTTTAAATAAATTTAGCAATAACTCCGAAATTATGGCATTTAGGTATAGGGAATATAACATGAAAAATTATCAAAATGCAAAAAATATACAGGGTGTCCTATTTGAAATAAGAAAGTTCATTAGATTTGCAGAAAAACGGAAAATCTGACAACAATATAATTGCCACTATAATATCGGCCGTCTCAGAAAACCCTTACCCACCAAATTCTATAAACATCGTGCAAGCCGTTTCCGAGATAATTGAGTGTTTCCATACATAAAACTCACTCTGTATTGATAGTGTATTTGATAAATATTTGATTTAAGGCGTGAAATTATGATAGAAGAACACAGTATGCTAAATTTTCAATCACTCGAGCGTTATGGGGACCTATTGGGTGGTGATTATTAGGTCTTAAAATCAAAAAAAGTTAAGTAAAATTTTCCATTTTAGTGGGCGGTTTCCATTTTTAATTTAATTTTCCATTTCCAACAATCGTTTTTTCCGATTATAGCGCCATCTATCCATAATTAGAAAAAATGTCTCGAATAAAAGTTGCTTATTTTTACGTAAAAAATCCAAATCTGCAATAAAAATTTGGGGCTCCCCTTTAAGATTTTAAAGTAACCCCTCACCCCACCTCCGTGGGGGTCGCGTTTGGTACCTTTCGATATAATTTTCAAAAACATTTTGAAAGTGTATTTTGCAGTTTTTCGATCTGACGTTCATTTTGCGAAATATGGCGGGGTTTGGATTTAAAATTTTGAATTTACCCCCCGCCCCTCTCCGTGGTGGGTCATGTTTAGTACTATTCGATAGATTTTTAAAAAATATTGAAGAAGCATTTTTCAGTTTTTCGATCTGACGTTCATTTCGCGAAATATTCGCTTTTTTGTGAAATTTTTGACGCACCCATTTCCTTACACTCTTTTGCACGTACTAACTTACCTTAACTTAATCGGACAATTTCGAGTATTTTTAAGGAGAGATTTTTTTTCGCGTCCCCCTTAACGAACCCCTGTGTTAAGAGCCAATATATGGTAGAGGTCCATCTGCAGGGTACGAGGTTTCTGCCCATATGATAATCTGACGTGCTCAAGTAACTGCAAAAATCCCTGCTTGGGCTCCCCTACCATTATTTATTGTTTATTATTATGGATACAAGCAGAGAATACACCAGGATATATTCTGTGATCCAAGTATTTTGCGGTTATAGATGTCCAAAGCAATATATGATTAAAAAAATCACTTTATCACTTTTCTTCTTTTCTCGATTAGATATTAGGTTTTATTGTAATATAAATTATTGTAATCACTGAATAGGTACCTAGTTAGTGAAAAAACAATCATATTAATTAATTGAAATAATATTTTAAGCGAATATACAAGTAACAGTTATCCAAAAACATTCAAAGGCCATCTCTAAGTAAGTAATGCCAATGTCATGGTCAATTAATGTTTACATCTCCATACCAGTGAGAATTTTACTACACTTAATTTGCTGTGTAAAGAAAGAAAAAATAGGGATAGCCATAAAGTATTGGGCTTACGCTCTCAATAAAGCTCCTGAACCTTAAAACAGGAAGATGTAAAACTACAACGCACGTTCCAATTATTTTCATTGTCATAAATCTGTGACTTGCTTTCAAATCATTTTTGGCCTCTGAATAAAAAAAACCACAAAAATAACCACATTTGTTTATGACGTCAAAGTATGGGGGATACCCCCAAAACTCATACAAATTGTGTATAAAAAGAATAAAGTACAAGTAGTTTCAAAAGTTATGCATCACCTAAAGGTATGCTCATTTTCGTAGTTGATTTTTTCGTGAACAGATTAACGGGTTCCGCTAATTTTTTTTTATTATTTCAGATTTTTCTTTGGTATTTACACACCTGGGCAAATGATTACTCAAATTTCCTTTTTGAACTTATACCTACCGGGTGCAAGAAAAGATACGTTTTTCTCATGTTAAGTTTGAGACACCCTGTAGGGAGGACAAGGTGTAATTGTAGGTATTCATCGGAATCATGTTATAGTCTTATGTTTTGTAAACATTTGGTTTTTCAAATATCCCTGATATCTTTAGAAACAAAGAAAATAGATAGGTTTATTCTTTAACATGACTTGTTTTAACTGAAAGAAAACTAAACTACCAATAAAAAATAACAGTTAGCAAACCTGTAAAAACAGAAAGGCACATAACGTTAACATTTCTGGTCTACATCGTGGTTATTATTTGTCGACCAAGTGAGCGGTATGCACAGCGTAACATAAGAGAGACGAGATTGTTTAATAGATGCTATGTGATGGTTTGTGGTGAAATTTCCTTGAAAGTAAGCACGGATTTGGTGTCTATGTGAAGGCCCTTTAGATAGCGAGAGGTACATGCACAGATATTCTTTCTTTGAACACTTTGTTGCTTTCGCACTATATAGTAGAAATAGTAGTATAGAGGAAATAATTGTATCTTAGTGTGTGATAAGCCCTGGACTCCTCGTAGAGATAATAAATATATCAGAAAAAAATAAAATGTTCACAAAATATTCGACTACACAATTTCGACACGAAAGGGATGTCAAAAAGAGATGGAGAAAGTACTTTGACAGCTTATTTAATGAAGAATTTGACAGACAGCCTGTAGAGTCAACGGAGACAGTAGCAGCAATGGTCACCAAAATAACCAACGAGGAAGTGGCTCAAGCGCTTCAAAAAATAAAGAAAGGAAAAGCGGTAGGACCAGATGATATTCCTGGGGAAGTATGGAGAGCATTGGGAGAGACAGGAACAAGGTGACTAGCAGGTCTATTTAATGGAATTATGGAAGTCAGACAAATGCCATACGAATGGAGAAGCAGTATACTGGTACCTGTTTACAAAAACAAGGGAGATATACAACAATGTACAAACTACAGGGCTATAAAACTGCTTAGCCACACCATGAAAATATGGGTAAGAGTAATTGATACGTGAAGAGACCGAAATATCTGAGAATCAATTTGGCTTTATGCAGGGTAGATCAACAACAGATGCAATTTTCATTATAAGGCAGTTGATGGAAACAAACAAACGCTCATATGGTATTCATTGATCTTGAGAAAGCATAGGATAGAGTTCCTCGAGAGATTCTGTGGTGGGCACTCAATAAGAAAGGAGTCCCTGGTGAATATGTAAAGATTGTGAGGGATATGTATGAGGGAGTAACGACTAGTGTTAGGACAGGTGTGGGAGAGACTGATAAATTTCATGTGAAAGTAGGATTGCACCAAGGCTCTGTGCTTAGTCCGTATTTATTCTCATTAGTTTTGGACCAGATAACAGCGAGACTACAGGGTACCATTCCATGGTGCCTAATGTATGCTGATGATGTAGTGTTAATAGGAAATAGTGAAAGAGATTTAGAACAAAAACTGGAACAGTGGAGACAAGCTCTGGAGGAAAAAGGTTTAAAACTTAGTAGGACAAAAACAGAGTATTTGGAATGTTCATTTAAAGATGGAGCTACTACAAATAAAATGGTATCTTTGGATGGTGAAATGATTGTGAAAAGCAATAGTTTTAAGTACCTAGGATCGGTATTACAGAGTAATGGAGAAATAGATAGAGATGCATGCAGTAGAATTAGGGCTGGATGGATGAAGTGGAAAGAAGCGAGTGGTATGTTGTGTGGCAAAAAAATTCCAATGAAGCTGAAGGGAAAATTCTATAAAACAGCCATAAGACCGGCTATGATGTACGGAACTGAATGTTGGGCAGTGAAAAAGAAAGAGAAAAGAACGAATGCATGTGGCGGAAATGAGAATGCTTAGATGGATGAGTGGAGTGACAAAGAAGGATAAAATTAGAAATGAGTATATTAGGGGAAGTCTAGGTGTGGCACCAATTGATGCCAAAATTAGAGAGCATAGGTTAAGATAGTTTGGTCATGTTCAACGTCGAGACGTTAATCACACAATACGAAGAATAGCTGAAGTGCAGATTCCTGGAAGGAGTAGGAGAGGAAGACCAAAGAAGACCTGGGGGGAGGCGATAAGGCAGGACATGTTGGTAAAGGGGATTAACATTGATATGACTCAAGATAGAATTGTGTGGAGAAATGCAATTAGGGAAGCCGACCCCGCATAGGGATAAGGCAAAGAGAATGGCATGACAATTTCGATGTACAGCCCCTTTGTATCATTTCTCCTCTGCAAGGTGTTTCACACTTTTGTTTCAGTTAAAACACATGTTAAAGAATGAAACCGTCTTTTTTCTTTGTTTCGAAAGATATCAGGGACATTCAAAAGAACTGTTCACAAAACATAAGGCTACAATACGATTTTGTTATATACTCACACTTATACCTTGTCCTCCCTACAGGATGTCTCAAACTTAACGTAAGAAAAACATTTCTTTTCTTTCACTCGGTTTTAGCGTTGATTGAGGTATTGGAGTCATATCAATATTTCAATCAACGGTTTTAGTACAAAAAAGAAGTTTGAGTAAGCTTTTGCCCAAGTGTGTGAATACCAAAGAAAAACCAAAAATATTAAAAAAAATAGCGGAATTCGTTAATCTGTTCATGAAAAAATGAACTATGAAAATGATCATAATTTTAGGTGATTCATAACTTTTGAAACTATGTTTATATTGGATATTATTTCGATTATATTTCTGTTAATAAAATTTCGTTACAATATTAATAAAATCAGTCAAATACATACCTATCCGTAAAATATCACCATAGACCGAAATGCACCGATATAATATATTACTCAATAAAATTAATCTGGATAATCAAATTTCAAATAACAAATAACTATGTTAACGTAATTTCATATGGGATTAAACTGCAATTAATTGTAATGAGAATTACATTTAACATTAGTTTTGAGGTTTCGATTTCTAGTCGACAATCGAACAAACAAAATTGTCAGTACTTTCGACAGCTCTAACTTGACAGACAAAGAAAATTGCACGACAGCTCTAACATTATCGATTTGTTTCCCGAGTGACACTTTGACAGTTTTAATTTCACGAGCCGAAGCGGAGTGAAATTATGGCAAGTGTCACGAGGGCAACAAGATGATAATAATTTTAGAGGGCGAGTGTAATTCGGTGAGATTATTTCAAGAATAAAACTGTTTTTTAAATCATTTTAACTAATATTTTATTGATATCTTCGCCTGAATATTTGCTAAACCTGTTCCTGGTGTTCTCTTTGACAAGTTGTAGGTACCTACAACATGAATTGTCATTAATTTCACTGAATGTTCATTTTTTCGTGACGGAATATTATCAAAAATTATCAGTAGTAATTGCAGGAGAGCTCTAAAATTATCGATTTGTTTCCCGAGTGACCCTTGACAGTTTCAATTTCACAACCCGAAGGGGAGTGAAGTTATGTTAAAGTGTCACGAGGGCAACAAGTCGATAATAATTTTAGAGATCGATTGTAATTCGCTGAAATTATTTCATGAATAAAACTGTCTTTTTAAATAATTTTAACTATTATTTTGTTGATTTCTTCACACATGAATATTTGCAAAGCTTGTTTCTTGTTGTTCTCTGTGACAAGTTGTAAAACATTAATTGTCATTAATGTCATTGAATGTTTATTTTTGCGTAGTAACGAAGGGCATCTGACGTAGTACTTGCCGACGGGATATTATCAAAAATTATCGGGTATAATATCACAAGAGTGAGAATAAATTGAAAATAATGCGACAGTTTTTCGAAAATTTGTTGTCTGGCAATAGACACGAGAGCCCCCAGGGCTCGAGTGGCTATTGCCCAATGACAACACATTTGAGTAAAAGTGAAGCATTATTTTCTTATTTATTCTTACTATCGTGTGATATTCGTAAGATTATTTTTTAATACGTATATTATGGATATTTTCTTAAATGTGACAGTTGTCAAAACTAGAAAACTGGTTGCCATTAAACAGAAACAATCTACTTAAAAACATTCTATCGGTAATTTTCTACAGTAGATAATTCTCAGTATAATTTTAATCTGATTGGACAGAATTAAACACGTGATCAAATATCTTACTATACGATTGGAAGTTAAAATCATTAAAAAAATAATCGCTGTAATTTTTATTTTGTAGCTTTCTATTGGCCAGAATCTCATATGAATGAAATAATCAGTAGTAATTGCACAAGAGCTCTAAAGTTATTGAATTTTTCCCTAGTGACACTTTGGCAGTTTTAATTTCACGAGCCGAAGGCGAGTGAAGTTATGTCAAAGTGTCACGAGGGCAAAAAATCTATATTAATTTTAGAGATCGAGTGCAATTTGTTGCGACTTTTTCATGAATAAAACTGTTCAAAACCAAAATTTTATTGTCATTTATTTATGTAAGTACAAATTAGTACAATTAAACAAACAGTTGTTATAAATATTAATTTGACGGTTGAAAGTCATCACTTTTATAATTTTTAAAACATTAATTTTCATTAATGTCACTGAATGTATTTTCTCGTAGCCAACGAAGGGCATCTGACGTAATATACTTGACAATGGAAATTTATCAAAAATTATCGATTTAATTTAGATTTCTGTAGCTTTCTATTGGTCAGAATCTCCTATGAATGAAATAATCGGGTATAATATCACAAGAGAGTGAGAATAAACTGAAAATAATGCGACAGTTTTTCGAAAATTTGTTGTCTGGCAATATTTGTTGTCGCAGGGCTCGAGTGGCTATTGCCCAATGACAACAAATTTGAGTAAAAATGAAGCATTATTTTCTTATTTCTTCTTACTGTCGTGTGATATTCGTAAGATTATTTTTTAATACGTATATTATGGATATTTTCTTAAATGTGACAGTTGTCAAAACTAGAAAACTGGTTGCCATTAAACAGAAACAATCTACTTAAAAACATTCTATCGGTAATTTTCTACAGTAGATAATTCTCAGTATAATTTTAATCTGATTGGACAGAATTAAACACGTGATCAAATATCTTACTATACGATTGGAAGTTAAAATCATCAAAAAATAATCGCTGTAATTTTTATTTCTGTAGGTTTCTATTACTAAGACGGATAAATTCATTTTGTATAATATTTAAGAGGGCCTGTTCGTAGATTTTAGAAAAAAATGGAAAAACAGATAGAAGATATATTTGAAATTCATATATTATATTGAATACCGACCGATACATCGGTCGATAATTCGATTCTTGGTTTTGGAAGAGAAATTATTGATTTTTAAAACCAAATAAACAATAAATTCAAATAAAAACCAACAACTGCGCTAATGTTACTGTTAGCCAAGCCGCACACCAAAGAAACATGAAGCGAAAAACATGAAACATGAAACGAAAAACATGTTTCATGAAAAGAAAACACTGCTAAACAAATCTCAAAGTCCGCCTACCAATAAAACGAGTGTGATTCATGCTCATGACACATTTTTATTTTCGGAGAGTTTAATAAATGGCCGGACATATATTTGTTTAGCAGTGGTTTATTTCCATGAAACGTAATTTACGTTTCATGTCTCTTTGATGTGCCTTACGGTCACTTAAAATCATAAAACCTCAAAATTCATACTAAAGATATAGTCGGTTCGTTAAACTCAGACACAACTAGCTAGTGATTTTAGTCGGTAATTTTTTTGTTTTTTGCCAATTTTGCCAAAATTGGCAAAATTACTAAGTATTCAGTAATTATTAACTATTTAGTAATTATTTTCTTGCCAATTTTACCAAATTAGCAAAATTACTTACTAAAATCACTAGCCAGTTGTGTCTGAGTTTAGCGAACCAACTATATCAAAGACGTGACATATTGTGTATCCTTTTTTAACTTATTGTGGTTTTTTTGGACACGCGGCTTAATTTTGAGATACTAGTTTTTCTAGTATCGCAAAAAAATTAATTCGTGAATAATTTCATGCATGGGAAAAGTTAAATTTGAAGAAATATAACATGGATAACGGTGTTGAAGAAGAATACCAAAATAAATCAAGCAATAAAGCCGACGACTAGGACCCAATCCAACTATACACATTCAGGACCAATCCCAAGAAGGAATGCCAAGGATCGACCGAGAGAAGCGCGTTAACTTTAATGCCAGAGGAGCGACAATTTAAGGTAGGACCCATTTTCGAGCTTTATTTACAGCGCTGTAATTGTCGCTCGTCTGGCCGTAGGCTTAGATCTACTATTTTAGTTACCGCTGCGGTCGGGAGAGTCCGTCTACTTGAAGCACCAGGAAGAAGCGTTACCTACTACCTGACTTGACAATGGCATGTGCGACCTTGCCGAAACATCACCAAAACATCTCAAAACCAAAATTATTTAACGCAGAGTCAAAGCCTGAAAAACACAGAAAGTGTATATTATACAATAATAATAACTATTTTTTATGGAAATAAAATTATCCAGGCTTTGGCCAAACTTTTCACCCAATGCATTTACCAAGGAAAAACTCCTTCTCAATGGAACAATGCAGTCATTGTTTTATTACACAAAAAGGGTGACATAACAGATCTGAAAAACTACCGTCCTATCAGTTTGCTATCACACATATATAAACTTTTCACAAAAATTATCAAAAAAAGACTGGAGGCTAAGTTAGACTTCTATCAACCTAGAGAACAAGCTGGATTTAGATCTGGATATAGCACTAACGACCACTTACTGGTAATAAAAAATCTAATAGAGAAGTCTGCGGAATACAACAAACCATTGGCACTGATATTCGTGGACTACGAGAAAGCATTTGATACCATAAGCCAGCAGAAAATGTTAAAAGCATTGACAGAATGCCGAATAGACCATCGCTACATTAACATGATCAAATATATCTACCAAACGGCAACGGCTAGCGTAAGACTGTCTGAACAACAAACAAATACATTCTGTATACAGCGAGGAGTACGGCAGGGAGACACCATCTCACCAAAGCTGTTCACAACCCTTTTAGAACACACATTTAAGAAGGCAGATCTAAACGAATATGGTATCAATATAAATGGAGAGAAGCTCAGTCATTTGAGATTCGCAGATGACATTGTCCTTATAGCCGATCGTATGGATGATGCAATAATAATGTTGAACAAATTATATTACGCTTCCTTAGAGGTCGGACTAAAGATTAATATCAACAAGACGCAAATAATGACTAATCTGGTGCTAAATCGTAATATTGTTGTTGATGGAATGGATATTGAGCAGACTGCATCTTATAAGTACTTAGGACATGAAATTCGGTTGGGACGAGATAACCAGACGTGCGAACTCCCACGTCGCATAGGATTAGCCTGGGCAGCGTTTGGTAAACTTAACTATGTATTTAAATCGGACTTGCCCATATGCCTCAAAAGGAAAATCTTTGACCAATGTGTGTTGCCTGTACTCACTTATGGAGCCGAAACATTAACACTAACAAAAAAGGTAGTGAACAAGATTCGCGTAACTCAGAGGGCTATGGAGCGCCAGATGTTGGGTGTCTCCCTGAGAGACCGAATCCCAAACGAAGAAATACGCCGTAGAACAAAAACAACAGACGCTGTCGAAAAAATCGCGTCGCTTAAGTGGAATTGGGCAGGACACGTCGCCAGATTGCCAGACAACCGATGGACAAAACGTATTGTCGAGTGGAGGCCGCGAGAAGAAGCACTACGGAGCAGAGGACGCCCACTAACCAGATGGGCCGATGATTTGAAACATGTTGTCGGTAACTGGATGCAAGCCGCACAAAATAGAGATGAATGGAAATAGCTGAGGGAGACCTATGTCCAGCAGTGGACGCGTACGGGTTGATGATGATGATGAATAACTATTTTACTATTGTAAAACAATAGTTATTTTCCTAACTAGTGCGGAAAGTGATACTTTCACGCACGAGACTGTCGTTGACCCGAACGACGCGATAGCGGAGTTCAGGCAAGCAGTCGAGTGCGGGGAAGACACTTTCCGCATGAGTTAGGAACAATTTTTTTTCTAGGGCCGTAGGTTTAAAAAAAGCCACACAAAATAGAGTTATATCAATGTTTATTTAGAAGTGAAAATACACAAATTGATTCTTCGACAAGGTTGTCAAAACCAAACTTTCAACATAATAGAGTATGTTCCTGTAAGTTGTACCATATGGAAAACTTTTTTATTATTAATTTTACGAAAAAAAGATATTCTTTATAAGAAGCTCTGCAGGGTCCAAAACCTAAGATTTAGCCATCAAATATCAAATTTTTTGAATGTTATACGAGGTATGTCAAAAAGTTTGAATTTCACTCAAGAGTAAAGTAGCTTTATTTTTCACAATATTGAAAATTGCTATTATGAAAAGTTGTTTGGAATTAAAAACTTTATTCTAGTATGCAATTACATCCTTCTAATTGAATTTTTTTTTTGAAAAATTATGGATAACTTACGTTATTTTCAGTTATTTTAATTCAGATAACTCTTTTATTATTAATTTTACGAAAAAAGTGATTCTTAATAAAAAGTTCTGCATGGTCTAAAATCTAAAATACAACAAATCTTATGTCAAATTTTATCAATTTTATACGAGGTATGTCAAAAAATATGAATTTCGCCCAACAGTAAAATACGTTTATTTTTCACAATATCGAAAATTGTTATTATGATAAGTTATTTAGAATTAAAAACTATGTTTCAGTATGTAATTACATCCTTCTAATTGAAATATTCTGAACTATAAAGGTACTTTACTTTTGATCTAAATTTATTTTTTTGACATACCTCGTATAAAATTGATAAAATTTGATATAAGATTGTTGTGTTTTAAGTTTTAGACCATCCAGAACTTTTTATTAAGAATCACTTTTTTTTCGTAAAATTAATAATAAAAGAGTTATCAGAATTGAAATAACTGAAAAAATAAGGAGTTATCCGTAATTTTTCAAAAAAAAAAAAAAATTACAATGAGAAGGATGTAATTGCATATTAGAATATAGTTTTTAATTCCAAACAACTTTTCATAATAGCATTTTAAAATATTACGAAAAATAAAGCTAATTTACTCTTGAGTGAAATTCAAACTTTTTGACATAACTCGTATAATATTCAAAAAATTTGATATTTGATGGTTAAATCTTAGGTTTTGGACCATGCAGAGCTTTTGATAAAGAATAACTTTTTTTCGTAAAATTAATAATAAAAAAGTTTTCCATATGGATACAACTTACAGGGACATACTCTAGGTTACCACGACGACGATATTGGTTTCCATGACGACGCCGACGATTCAAAACCATTGTAATTGTCTACGGGTCTGACTTTTAAATATTATGTCAAAATAATTTTATTTCATCAAATTATCAGTAGTAATTGCACAAGATCTCTGAAATTATTGAATTTTTCCCGAGTGACACTTTGACAGTTTTAATTTTTAGGTTGAGTTTTAGAAAGTTTAAATTATGTCAAAGTGTCACGAGAGCAAAAATTCTATATTAATTTCAGAGGTCGAGTGCAATTTGTTGCGATTATTTCATGAATAAAACTGTTCAAAACCAAAATTTTATTGTAATTTATTTATGTAAGTACCATTAAACACACAGTTTTTATAAATATTTGACGATTGAAAGTCATCACTTTTATAATTTTTAAAACATTTATTGTCATTAATGTCACTGAATGTATTTTTTCGTAGCAACGAAGGGCATCTGACGTAATATACTTAACAACGGGAGATTATCAAAAATTATCGATTTAATTCAGATTTCTGTAGCTTTCTATTGGCCAGAATCTCCTATAAATGAAATAATCAGTAGTAATTGCACAAGAGCTCTGAAATTATTAAATTTTTCCCGAGTGACACTTTGACAGTTTTCGAGTGTCACGAGAGCAAAAATTCTATATCAATTTCAGAGGTCGAGTGCAATTTGTTGCGATTATTTCATGATAAAACTGTTCAAAACCAAAATTTTATTGTAATTTATTTATGTAAGTACCATTAAACACACAGTTTTTATAAATATTGGACGATTGAAAGTCATCACTTTTATAATTTTTAAAACATTAATTGTCATTAATGTCACTGAATGTATTTTTTCGTAGCAACGAAGGGCATCTGACATAATATACTTAACGATGAAAGATTATCAAAAATTATCGATTTAATTCAGATTTCTGTAGCTTTCTATTGGTCAGAATCTCCTATGAATGAAATAATCGCGCCAATTTCATTAAAACATAACCACAGTAAGATAGATTTAAAATAAATTAGTAATTCATATCTATATATTAGTTTATTGCATGTATTATATTATAATGCCATATTACAAGGTATTTTACTTTCCCGCACGTTGTGCGGGAAAATTTAATTTCACGCACGTCGTGCGGGAAAGTACAACTTTCGGAAACGGAATGCGTGCGTGAAAGTGGTTCTTTTAGCACGGCCGTACAAAAAAATTTGATTCAACAATTGCAGTACCCTGTAAATACATCTATAGATATCTTTTCATCCGTCATCGTCATCCGTATTGAAAACAACGCTTTCACAGGATATTCACTGGCGATCAAAACTATCTTGGAAAATGTTTGTTACGAACTGATTCTGTCATGCCCATGCATCGATTCAATTACGACATATCTAAATATGAAAAGTTAATTCTCATAGAAATCGATGTTATTTAAGTTTAAAAGACTAGTTGTTATGAAGATTATCTAGGAGTTCTAGCAGAAATGCTTAAAATGTTAAAATTATTTTGTAATAAGCCATATACAGGGGCGGACCGATAAGTAGGTACTTAGATAAGCCAACAAATGGAAAACGAAAATTATGGAAAAGTGGCGATTTATTCCTTAAGATAGTCTCCTTTTAGCTCAGTTTACTTGACCCAGCGATACTCCAATTTGTTTAACCCGTCTGAAAAATTTGTGTTCTTGGAGTCTGCTAAGTAGGCCTCCGTGGCGGAGATGACTTCATTCGAGTCAAATTTCTGCTTAGTAAGTGACTTTTTCAAGTTTGGAAACAAATAAGTCGTACGGGGCCAAATCTTGTGGGTGAGGTGGCAGTTGGTAGCCCACTTCGCCAATTGAGTTGGTGCGGTGCGTTGTCGTGGTGGAAAAGTAGTTCTTCCTTCCTCAAATATGGTCTTCCTCAAGTAGAACCATGTGACTTTAAAATTAAAATTAAAAACTCTTACTTGGAGTTAACTCGTTTACATTGTTAATTTACATGTCGACTTTGGAGTTAGCAGTTTTTCATAAATAATTTTGTCAATTGAGACAAAAAGATTTTAAGTTATAATATTGTTAAATTATAAGTTAGTTTTATATACCTAACTAATAACAATTATTACTTTATAAAGTAATTTTGTGTAATTATGATTGAGCAAACTTTTTATTATTTATAGTTCTTCAGTTTACGATGTCATCCCGTTCTAAAAAACTTGTATCCTTGGCAAAAGAACATGATTTAAAAAATATCCACCTATTCAATTACAACATATCTAAATATGAAAAGTTAATTCTCATAGAAATCGATGTTATTTAAGTTTAAAAGACTAGTTGTTATGAAGATTATCTAGGAGTTCTAGCAGAAATGCTTACAATATTAAAATTATTTTGTAATAAAACATAAACCGGTGCGGATCGATAAGTATACCCTATTCCACGAACATACGCCTGTTTTGGATGATTTCGACAAGGAATATTTTACTGTGCAAAATAAGAAGAACAAAAGTAAATTGCAAATTACATTGTTGTTTATTAGAATAATTATTAGCGCCATTTACTTTCGTACTTCTTATGTTGCACAGTAAAATATTCGTTGTCGAAGTAATCCAAAACGGGCGTATGTTCGTGGAATGGCCCATAGGTACTTAGATAAGCCAACAAATGGAAAATGAAAATTATGGAAAGGTGGCGATTTATTCCTTAAGATAGTCTTCTTTCAGCTCAATATACTTGTCCCAGCGATACTCCAATTTTTTTAACCCGTCTGAAAAATTTGTGTTCTTGGGGTCTGCTAAGTAGGCCTCCGTGGCGGAGATGACCTCCTCATTCGAGTCAAATTTCTGCTTAGTAAGTGACTTTTTCAAGTTTGGAAACAAATAAGTCGTACGGGGTCAAATCTGGTGGGTGAGGCGGCAGTTGGTAGCCAACCTCGCCAATTGAGTTGGTGCGGTGCGTTGCTGTGGTGGAAAAGTAGTTCTTCCTTCCTCAAATAAGGTCTTCTTCAAGTAGAAGCATGTGACTCTTTCTACAACGCTTCTGAACCAGATTTATTTTATGTCTTGTACTTACATGTTGTATAAAGGTCGGAGTTTTTCTTTTTTTTTTCAATATAATTTCGATGTTCTTCTCGTTTGACATGGATTCTTTAATTTGTCTGTCTGATGTACGATTTATCCAGCCCCCAAATGGAATCTCATATAGTCATTGATTCTATAAAAATACTTCCTTATTTCAAATAGGACACCCTGTATATTATTTACGTTTTGTACTCCTTAAGAAATACTTATTATTTTTCATGTACTATTCCTTACATCTAAATATAGTAGTTTTCGGAGTTACTGCTACAATTATAAAAAAAATTAAAACAAATTAAAAAAATCAATATTTTCGGCCAGGGTAGACACTGTTTTAGATTCTTTGGATCATTGGGAATAAAAAAGGTCTTTTGCAATTTTTCTCTAAAGTTTTCGAGTTATAGACAATTTAAAACTGAAATAAAAACTAAAAAGTGACGATTTTCAAGGCGCAAAAAACACAAGTAGAAAACATAATTTTTGAAAATACGAAGCGCCTAAATTCAAAATTCAAACATTCTTCTATTAGTTCCGCATAAGGTTTTTGGCATGTTTTATTCTAAAATATATTTTTTAAGTTAATGAAGCGCTTATGAGAGAACGGAAGATCGGGCTGCATTAACAACTAAAAAACGTTGTATTAAAATGAAATAAGCCCAAATTATTTATCGGAAACTAATAAAATAATAAATTGAATGTAGGTGCTTCGCAATTTAAAAAATAATATTTCTTACTTGTGTTTTTAAGTCCTGAATGAATCTTATTTCTCGCCTTCAATCGTCATTTATGGTTTTTTTTTCAGTTTTAAATTGCAGATAACTTGAAATCGACTAACTTTGGGGAAAAACTACAAAAGATCTTTTTGTTCAAAGAACCCAAAATAATACCTGACCAGTCCAAAAAATTGTTATTTATAATCTGTTTTTTCTTTAAATAAATGTAGCGATAGCTCCGTAATTACGGCATTTAGGTATAGGGAATATTACACAAAAAATAATCAGTATTTCTTAAAGAATTCAAAACTCAAAAAATATACAATTTGAAAAAAGAAACTTCATTAGATTTCCAGAAAAATGGAAGATCTGACAACATTGTAAATACCACTATTATATCGGCCACATTAGAAGACCCTTACCCACCAAAATATATAAAAAACGTGCAAGCCGTTTTCGAGATAATTGAGGCATTCCATATATAAAACTCACCCTGTATAATAATATTGTCAATTTTATATTATTCGTAATTGTTTTAGTCAGTAAAACTGTATCTATCTTTTGCCTATTAACTATAAAAACTTCCTAAAAACACTATTTAGTTTATTTACATAAAAAGGTTTAAATTATTTCACTAAAGATCCTATTTTTTCTTAATTCCGTTCCATTTCAATGGGATACAAAATTTCAATCCACAGAGAACTATTTTATGCTTTTGAACGCCAACATGTAGTTGACAATGTATGAAAATGTTTCAATTCAAATTTTTTTTGGTCGATTTCCTACTAATTTCCTATCTATACACGAATTGTTTTCCCCCTGAATTGAACGAAAACGCTTTCGAGCAAATATAGAAAAATTGGAAATACATACATATCGCAATGGAATTTTAGTCTCGAATAAACTTCCATAGGCACTATAACTTCAATAATATGTCGACATAGCCTATTAGTGCGGCAGATTCGTGGCAAATATTATAAGAATTGTGCATTTAATAATAGAAGCAAATAATTTGGACCAAGTATATGTACTACACATATAAAGGTTCAAAATTAGTTATGAGGCCATCTCAGATTTTACCTTTTACAAAAATGGCGGGCATTCAAAATGGCGACGATACATATGTGACTAATAGCACGATAACTTTAAAACGAAAAGTCCGACTTCAACTAAATTTGTTATATGGGTTCTTTTATTGATGTATAAGATCGAGCTCCTGAACAGGAAGAATCGGTGTACCAGAAGTTGTGTTTTCTCTGATTATTTTATGTAAAAATCTGTTGTTTTTTAAATTCTTTCACCCTGTATATATTAATTTTTCAAAAAGGTAATACCGGCATTGAAAAGAGCGTAAAAAATATTTTTTAGGGAATATTTTGAACTTTTTAGTTATGTTAATTACCATGTAATAAATGCATACCTTATCTTCACATGTACCTATGTGCGGCAGATTCGTGCAAACATTATAAGAATTATTGTGTATTTAATGGTAGAAGCATATAATTTGGACCACATATACTGCACATACAAACGATCAAATTTAGATATGAGGCCATCTCAAATTTTGCCTTTTACAAAAAAGGCGGGCATTCAAAATGACGACTATACATATGTGACTAATAGCACGATAACTTTCGAACGAAAAGTCCGATTTCAACCAAATGTGGTATATAGGTTTTTTTGATGATGTGTAAGGTTTATACTTTATATATTTATACTCTTAAACCTGAAGAATCGGTTTACCAGAAGTTGTGTTTTTCCTGATTTTTTGTAAAAATATGTTGTTTATTTTTTCAATTCTTTCACCCTGTATATATTAACTTTTCAAAAATATAATACCGGCGTTAAAACCACTGATTCGCATTATCTACATATAAATAAATACACAAATATACAACAAATACTGCATTTGATTTCAATAATATCCCCTTTTTTGGTTTTATAACTGTGGATATTAAATCCATTCGCCAATTTTACAATTTTTTACTTACTACTCTTTTTTTTTCGTATACAATCTTATCTTAAAAGTAATACTATACACCAGGGAAATAAGGCAAAAATATACCGTGTACGGGACACTTGAGCAGCCAGGTTGCAAATGGGTTTTTTGGGTACTATATACTAGGTCTGGATCCCGCGTATGAAAAAAAAAGTTGATAAATAGCAAGCTGAAAATTTGTTAATAGCTGAAGGGTGTCTAGTCAGACAAACTTTGATATATGGGAACACTGAAACAGAGGAAGTTTTAATTGTGGAACACGTTAAAAATTTAGAACGGTCAGACCACGAAAACGGCACATGTATTTTGTCCGACAGAACAGACTTAAACTCTCCGAACAGAGATTAATCTCTCATGCAAAAATCAGACTGCTATTTATCACCAAATGGGCGTTTTAATGAGTGGAACATGTAGAATATGTCAAATGACAGGAATTATGACAGGTGATAAATAGCAGTCTGATTTTTGCATGAGAGTTTAATCTCTGTTCGGAGAGTTTAAGTCTGTTCTGTCGGACAAAATAAATGTGCCGTTTTCGTGGTCTGACCGTTCCAAATTTTTAACCTGTTCCACAATTAAAACTGCCCCTGTTCCAGTGTTTGCGTATATCAAAGTTTATCCGACTAGACACCCTTAAGCTATTAACAAATTTTCAGCTTGCTATTAATCAACTTTTTTTTCATACGCGGGATGCAGATCTATACCTAATACATTATAAATACAAAAATTCTCGTCACAGTTTGGACGAGAAATTTAGTTATTAACAAATATGTGTCAAAAATGAGAATTTTTTCGTTTAAATCGCTACAGGTAAAAATAGGGTAACTAAATGTCTTATTTATAATATTTTTCTTTTAGTATTTGAGCCAAGGTTTAAAATAGCGTTTTTTGAATTTTGGTCCGATTATTTGTTGCTTCGGATATTGCAAAATAAAACCAAAATTTCGAAAATAAAAAAGTTGCTATAACTTTTGCAAAAATGAATTTAGGACTTTCATATTGCACGAAAAGTTGAGTCAAACAGTCCATACAATGCACAAAAATTTTTAAGACGATGCGTCAATTAGTTTAAATTTTATTCAATTTGTTTATCCCAAAGAGCTTTTTTTTCGCAATGTTATTGTTTAGAAAATAATAATGATACAGCAATTATGTGAAAACAACATGAAAGTAGAATAGTCATGTTTTAGTCATGTTATTAAAATGTCATTTTTATCACTCAGAAAACATTTTACTAAATTTACATTTACATTTTTACTAAATAACTTTGTTAATATTGACTGTAGGCTAAAACTACAATGGAATTTAAAAAACTGGTGTTTTATACGAATTATCGAAGAAAAACTTTTCGCCTAGGTTAATTACGGTCAAATTTAGCCACTTTTTATTATTTAATTGACGGCTACTTTGTTTATAACAATTAAGCAACTTAACTAGAGCCATTTTGAAGTTAAAGATATATAGGTTATGTGTAAAAGTTTGAGTAAACTTTGAACTTTCAACAGAGTGGTTAATAAATCTTTAAAAATGGCGTCCGAACGGAATTAATTCGTGGTCGGGGGGGGGGGGGGGGGATTAGTAAAATACGTGCACTCAAAAAATGAAACTGATTCTGCAAACATATGCTGCGATTAATATCGCTGGAACTTGTTGATGGATTTTGATCATAATTTTTTTAATTTGTATGTACTCGTAGTCGTATAGAGTACGTTATGTACACACAACCCCATCTAACATTACAAAATGTTAGGGGGAACTCCCCTTATCACTCAGGGATATGAAAAATAGATTAGGTCCTATTCTAAGACCTACCGAATATGGTGTACCGTCAAAAGGACGCGGAAAAAAGGACGCGCGACAAAAGGACGCGGACAAAAGGAGGCGTGACAAAAAGACGCCTAGGAAATAAGGACGCGCGACAAAAGGACGCGTACCAAAAATGGACCTGTGGTCAAATACCTCTCTCACTCTAATACCCGAAAGTTAAGTTAGGACCGAAGGGTTAGGTCTTCCTCCTTTCCCTGACCGCTGCGCGCAATTGCAGTCTGCCCGATGTATTATACCCTCGGTATTGTTGTATATCGAGTAAACGACCGAGTCAAGATTTACTATAACCTTCTTTGAAGAAAGTAAATCCTAATTATTGCTGTAATATAATAAGCAACTGGGAGATTTCGGTAGAATTTAAGTTTTTCTATTACATAAGTACATAAATATCCATGCTACATTTACATTTTTGATACGCGTCCTTTTGTCGCGCGTCCTTATTTCATAGGCGTCTTTTTGTCGCGCGTCCTTTTTTCCGCGTCCTTTTGTCGCGCGTCCTTTTTTCCGCGTCCTTTTGACGTAGATTCACCGAATATACATATATAATTTCATAAAAATCGGTCAAGCGGTCTCGGAGGAGTATGGAAACTAACACTGTGACAGGAGAATTTTATAGATGTAAATATATAGATGGCTACTAATAAATAGGGGTTGGTGATAGAAGAGTGAAAATTAAGGGTTGTATGTATTTTTCAATTCTACATCATATAAAATTAAGGTAGATAATTTTGTCCAAAAAAATAAAAAAATAAATGTCAGGGGGCAACCCCCCTTATAACTTATGGGTATCAATAACTGGTTAAAACCTCTTCAACGTCTTACAGGATAAACGTTTAAAATTTTATAAAAATCGGCCAAGCCGTTTCGGAGTAATTTGGTAACTAACACTGTTACAGGAGAATTTGATGTATATAGAAGTAACTGCGAATTAAATAATAAAAGTGGCTAACTTTGAACCTAATTAACCTAGGCAAAAAGTTTTTTCTGAAAATTCGTATAAAAATACCAGCTTTTAAAATCCTAAAATAGATTTACTATATAGTCAATATTAACAAAGTTATTCAAGTTGTTTAGAAGCCAAAAATGACTCTATTTTACTAAACTTTTTTCGGAGTGATAAAAACAACTTTTTAAAGATTTTTTTCAATACTTTAAAAATATAACTATTATTCTTGCATGTAGTTTCCACAGAATTGCTATGTCATTATTATTTTCTCAACAATAACATTGCGAAAAAAAGCTCTTTGCGAAAAACAAATTAAATAAAATTTAAACTAATTGAGGAATCATCTTAAATTTTTTTGTGAATTATATGGAATGTTTGACTCAACTTTTATTGCAATATCAAAGTCTTAAGCCCATTTTCGCAAAATTTATATACATTTTTTATTTTTTAAATTTTAGTCTTATTTTGCACTTTCCGAAACAACAAAGGATCGGGACAAAATTCAAAAAGTGCCATTTTAAACCTTGGCTCATCTACAAAAAGAAGAATATTATGAATAAGATATTTAATTACCCTATTTTTACCTGTAGCGACTTAAACGAAAGAACTGCCATTTTTGACCCTTATTTGTTAATAACTAAATTTCTCGTCCGAACTGTGAGGGGCATTTTTGTATCTATAATGTATTAGGTATATGTATAGTACCCAAAAAATCCATTTGCAACCTGGCTGCTCAAGTGTCTCGACAAAAACCTTATTTCTCTGGACTACTAATATTATTCTCTAATAAAAAATAACCCTTTTTGTATTTTTTTGACTTATTTCATTCATATAAATATTGACCAACAGAGACCTTCTTCTTTTGGTGCCTATTCGTTTCGAATATTTTCGATCATTCTGGCTATAATTATTTTATTAACTGATGCTTTAAAGAGATTGTTCTTGTTGTGTAGAACAATTTTCTCAGGTTCTTTAACCATGATATGCTTCTTCAATAACAAAGACCTACAAAAATGAAAAAGTCAGCGATTATGTTTTAATGATTTTAATTTCCAATCATGTAGTAAGAATTTTCATCACGTGTATAATTCTGTCCAACCAGATTATTATTATACTGTGAATAATCTACTTAATACAATATTATATTGAGAATAATTTTTATTATTCTCAATATTTTAAAATTTTGTTTCGGTTCAATTACAATGAGTTTTATAGTTTTGACAATGATTGTCACATTTAAGAAAATAAACCAAAATAAACTGTTACGGGTTAAAAGTCGCTAAGCAACTAGAAACGATTCTTATAAATAAGATTGTCATAATTTTTGCTTTATTGTCACAAGTACTGGCCTAAACAATTATAAAAATCAGGCTTCTATATTGTCTTGAACATTAGCGGCTATCAAGCCATTTTTAAGTCCGAAATCATATAGAAAATCAGGCATGAAGTAGGCTTTAGGTATACATTGCTACCTGTCTAGTAAGGGTCATCTCTTTGTCTTTACCTGTCTAGTGTCATATCTTGCTCACTTTTGATTTACACTTCATGAGGACAAGTTAGTATTGTCCTATGAAACTCCTTGAGGATATTTAATCAGAAGTAATCCAGATAACTAATTAAGAAATATTCAATTTGATGAAGTTGACGATTGTCTTGCTCAGCAAGGATTTAAAATATCTGGATATTTAGGTCCCCAAGATCTTTCTTTTTGGCCATACGCTATCTTTAAGGTAAGCTTTGTTTTTTTAACACCTGATTCGTTGTCTAAAGGGAAACCTTTAGTAATTTTAATTTATACCTTTTGCTCTGCTTGCATGCTGATGTATCTATTCATTTCAGGCCAACAATTTTTCTTTCTCTCCAATTCATTTTGATGTTGTGAGTTTTTTTGAAACACCCTTGTCCAGGGTCGATATTTATATAACCTGTATATCTGTGAAGTATCCAAGTATATAAATGCAGTACGACATCATCCACGTGTATAACATCGACGAAAAAAACATAAGGTAGGATCAAACCAATACTTCTCTTAAAAGAACGTTGTTTTGCCTGTCTAAGCCACCACACCATACAGCAGTCTGACAAATATCTCGGTTTTGTATTTTTTTCTTGTAAATAGTACCTAAATATAATATTACATAGTTTTAAGAATTATAATATGGGTGTACGCTGAAAAGAATATTCTTAGAGGCAAATATAAACTTTAGTTGAGCTTTTTACCTTTTCCTTTTGGGTTTTTTTTATATTTTCAATTAAGATTAATATGAATTTTTTTAGTTTTGGTTAATAAGAATAAATAGTTTGTGAATTCTCCGATTTTTTTGATTTCTTATTATTATTTTTTTTGTTTGGTAGAAAATAAAACTAGTTATTTACCTTCGCATACCTTCAATAAAAACCGGTAACATCGGCGAAGAGTAACATTTGGCGCTCCAACGTAAAATTTTTTGTTATTATTTATTTTATAAAGCATTGAGTATTATTACATATTATTATTTAACAGATATAAAGATATACACTGCTGTACATAACTATTATTAGGCATAAAATTTCTGATTTTTGATATGGCATAGTGGCATAATAGTAATTATTGTTAGGTACATATTTCACAGATATTTTGATACACACTGCTGTACATAAATATTATTAGGCATAAAATTTTTGATTTTTGATATGGCATAGTGGCTTAATATTAATTATTATTACATATTACACAGATATTTTGATATACACTGCTGTATTAGGCACAATATTTTTGATTTTTGTGCTTTGTGGACACTTTCTTGATTTCTTGCAAATAAATAGTTAATTTTATTCCTTTATTTCCAATATACAGGGTGGCTCAAAATTATTGCACCTCATAAAATATATATTGCATAGTATTTTATCGGTTTTAGTGTTCGGATTTAACCCAATAGTTGTGTATTGACTTACTACTAGCTCGCATAACTTAAAGTAGTAGTTGAAGTTATTTTTTTTTGTTTTTTGTAAGCTCGCATAACTTAAAGTAGTAGTTGAAGTTATTTTTTTTTGTTTTTTGTAACATTGGGTAAGGGTTGCGTGTTGCCATTTCACGCAAAAATATTTAAGAATAGGATACTATAATATATTGTTGAGATTTTTTTTTTGTCTTTACTTTATACTTCATCTCTTATTTTATCATATTTTTTTATCTCTAACCGAGATAGGGTTTTATTTTATTCTTGTTCGGTTTACTTAATATGGAGGTTAATAGACTTTTGGGTGATGAACTCAGTTATGAGTTATCAATAAGAAGTTTACCAATTGATGCAAATGTACACACGAAAAGGGCTACGTTGAGAGAAGCTCTTAAAGCAGAAAGAGAGGGACAAAGAGATTCTCCTAAGGTGGTTAATATAGACCCATCTTTTGAGTTTTCGTTGTGCTCAGGGAAACTTAGCGATCTGGAAGAAGGTATAGAACATTTTAATGAACAGAACAGAACTAATGAATTTAAAAGAATTAGTTCTCGTCTAACACATGTTAAACTTAGACTTAACAGACTTCAATGCAACGAAAAACAGGAAGCTCAAAGGAATCAACTATTAGATTGGCACAAACGGTTACTATTAGAAGTCAACAGGATTTATGAGAGCTTTGGGAAAGATAATCAAGTAGAGCACATCTCACTTTTGGATACTTCAGTTCCATTGTTGCCTGAAATTGTTCATTCCGGGTCTCATGAATGTGGTTTGGTAAATTCAGAATCCTTAGCTGAAGAGCATCCTATTGAAGCTGCACTGTTTGGAGCTACTAATAGTTCTCCAACTGCAGGCAATAGAGTTTCATTCTTAAGGCAGGTTTTTGAAGAAAATCAACATGATAGCACGATACAACCACAAGTACATTCTCAAAGTTGTTCTAGTTCTCTGAGGGTTTCAAGCAGAATAGCAGATGGGAATCAAGAGTATATGTCCAGTGCTATAAATAGACCACTTAATTCAAGTAGAGAAATGAATTCTTCTGAAAATCACACTAGGCATACGGAACCACAAACTGATACAAGATTATCAAGGCACAATTTTAATAATGGAAGTAGTGCAACAGTACCTACAAGGGAGATTGATAATACTTTAGCTCGACATTTTAATCTGGAAACACCTTCATCTAACTTCAACAGTAAAATAATGGATTCGCTAGATTTCTTAAAGCATGATGTTCAGAACGTTGATATAAGTAGATGGAGATTACAATATGATGGAATCTCGAGCGTTACTAGTTTTCTAGAAAGAGTGGAGGAACTCAGAGTTTCAAGAGGAGTATCTAAAGAGAGACTACTTCGTTCGGCTCCAGAACTTTTTACCAAAGACGCCTTACTCTGGTACAGAATGGGAAATTTTACATCGTGGGATAATCTGGTCCAGGAACTTAGGTCTGCTTTCCAGCCCCATGACTATGAGAATTCCTTATGGGAGGAAATCCGAAGAAGAACACAGGGCTCACAGGAACGAGTTATAAACTATATTTCAGTCATGGAAAATCTATTCAAGAAACTATTGATCCCCCCTAACGAAGAAGAAAGACTGAATATCATTCGTAGGAATATGCTTCCTTATATTCAGCAGGGCTTGGCTTTAACAAAAATTAGCAACATCAGTGATCTTTGTTCATTAGCCAAGGCTATGGAAGCAATGGAAACAAGGATTCGACAATTTTGCCCTCCTCCTTCAAGCACCAGACTTTTGGTAGAACCTGAATTAGCTTATAGAAAGCCGTCAACTCCTATTTTTACGAGTCCGGTTACAACACCTGTGTTTACAGAAGAAGTTGCAAATAGCGATAAATCTGAACATTTGAATAAGGGTACATGCTTTAATTGTGGATCTGAGGGACACAAGTTTAAAAATTGTAACCAGCCTAAGAAGTTCTTCTGTTATAAATGTGGATGCAACAATGTGACAACGAAAAACTGTCCCAGATGTTCAAAAAAACGCAGCTTCTCTCCCTCGGTAAGTCGGACGAGTGGAGTGGAATGTAAATCAACTCCGACAACTGATAATACAGCGGTCCTTGAATACATTTTAGCCCATGCTGAAGGTGATCAACGACCATACTTGAGTGTCTCAATTCTTGGAAAAGATATACTTGGATTATTGGATAGTGGAGCATCACGAACCATTCTTGGAAAATCTGGTTGGGATGTGTTTAAAGACATTTGCCCATTAAATGAAGATAACAAGAAATCATGTATAGTTGCTTCAGGTGATTCATGTGAAAGTATAGGATCTATTACTGTACCAGTACGGTTAAGAGATCGGGTTCGTGTTTTGAATATTCTAGTTATCCCATCCCTTGTTTCTTCGCTTATTTTAGGTATTGACTTTTGGTCAGCTATGGGGATAGTCCCAGACCTTTTTAAGGGAGAATGGTTTTTTAACCGTGAAGAAGAGTTAAATAGTGTATTAATTTCTGGAATCCAGGACTTTGATTCATTAAATAAAGAACAATGTGATCAATTACAAAAGATTGTAGATAAAGCGTTTTTAGGAATGACATCTCAAGAGACAGGATGTATAAAGGGCGTGGAGCATGTGATACATACCAATTCACCACCCATTAAACAAAGGTACTACCCATTGTCACCAGCTCTACAAAAGGTAGTTAATACCGAACTGGACCAAATGTTAGAAAAAGGCATAGTAGAACCTTCAACCTCACCGTGGTCGTCGCCCATAGTCATGGTACAAAAGAATGACAAATGGAGATTTTGTGTTAACTATAGAAAGTTAAATGCGGTAAGCGTTCCGGATGCATATCCAATTCCTTATGTGTCATCTATTCTAGATAAACTTCGAGATGCACGATATTTAACTACCTTGGATGTCAAATCAGCATATTGGCAAATAAATGTAGCTATGGAATATAGACCTTTAACTGCTTTCACAGTGCCTAATAGAGGTTTATTTCAGTTTCGTCGTATGCCTTTTGGGCTACATTCAGCTCCTGCTACATGGCAGCGTGCAATTGACAATATTTTAGGTCCCGAATTAGACAGTTATGTTTTTGTATATCTTGATGATATAATTATTTGTACATCAACGTTTGAGCAGCATTTAAAAGTTTTAGAGACAGTATTTCAGCGTTTAACCGACGCTGGTGTTACTCTTAATAGGGAGAAGTGTTTAATATGTCGTTCAGAATTGAAGTATTTAGGCTACGTAGTAAATAAATCTGGATTACTTGTCGATCCAGAAAAGGTAGAAGCAATACTGGGAATACCGACACCGAAAACTGTTCAGGATGTTCGTCGGATTGTAGGTATGGCATCATGGTATAGGAGATTTATTCCATCATTTAGTACTGTTGTCTCACCGCTTACTCAACTTACTCGAAAAAATGTACAATTCGTTTGGAATAAGACATGCGAGGACGCCCTGAATAAGGTTAAAGAATATTTAGTTTCGGCACCCATTTTGGCGTGTCCTGATTTTTCTTTACCATTTATAGTAGAGACAGATGCAAGTGACTATGGATTGGGGGCTGTTCTTTCTCAAAAACATGGAGATGAAGAACACGTTATAGCTTACTTGAGTCGATCACTGACAAAAACCGAAAGGAAGTATTCTACTACAGAGAAAGAATGTCTCGCCGTTCTATTTGCTGTAGAGAAACTAAGACCATACTTAGAAGCTACTAAATTTGTAGTTATTACAGACCATTTTAGTTTAAAGTGGTTGTTTTCCATTAAAGACCCCATAGGCAGAATTGCTCGTTGGGCTCTGCGTTTGCAGGCATATGACTTTGAAATCATACACCGGAAAGGAAAAGATCATCTAGTGCCTGACGCACTATCTCGTGCAGTTCCTTGCATAAATGCTTTGGATGTAGACTGTTCTACTTCTACACAGGTCAGTCTAGACCGATGGTACTTGGGTATGATTTCCAAGGTCAACAAATTTCCTAGAAACTATCCACTTTGGAGGATAGAGGGAGGAAAACTTTTGAAGAATATAAAACCGCGATACCCTGAACTAGCTTTATCAGAGTGGGTAACGGTTGTTCCAAGGGAACAAAGACTAAACCTTATAAGAGATCATCATGATACTCCAACGTATGGACACCTTGGCGTTTCAAAAACATTTGGAAGACTTAGTCAAAAATATTATTGGCCAAAGATGCGATCAGATATAGGACGCTATATAAAGAACTGTACAACATGTCAACGGATAAAACCAGAACAGCAACGTCCTAGAGGTCAATTGTTATCTCAGCAGCCGACTGCCACTCATCCATGGACTCTCATCAGTATAGACTTAGTTGGACCTTTACCTAGGACCACTTCAGGATTTTCGTATATTTTCACCGTGTTAGATTGCTTTTCCAAATTTATTTTAGCTTTCCCAATTAGAGCAGCGACATCAGCCAACATAGTTAAGTTGCTAGAAAATGAGGTGTTTCTAGTCTATGGTGTACCAGAGAGAATTTTGTTGGATAATGGAGCACAATTTCGTGGCCATACATTCCAACAACTTGTCTCAAACTATGGTATTGAATTAAAGTTTACAGCACTATACCATCCACAAGCTAATCCCGTGGAAAGAGTTCATAGAGTAATAAAAACTATGTTGACGGCCTATGTCTCTCAAAATCAAAGACACTGGGATCTTCTTTTGCCAAAGATTACATGTGCTTTGCGATGTTCGGTTCATGAAGTCACCGGAGTCTCACCGAACCTTATTAATTTTGGTAGGGAAATCAATCTGAATGGCAATAGAAATAGACATGAGTCTGAACAAGGTCAGTATAATATCGCAACAAGGAAGGAATCTCTGGATAAACTGTTTTCTGATGTTCGGAAGAAACTTAAGTCAGCGTATGAAAAAAGTAAAGTTCCATATAACCTGCGAAGAAGGACAGAAACATATAAAGTAGGGGACATGGTTTGGAGAAGAAATTTCGTTCAGTCTGATGCTACAAGATATTTCAGCGCAAAATTGGCCCAAAAGTTTGTAGGACCATTTATTATTAAGAAAGTGGTCTCCCCATGGAGTTATGAACTTGTTGATGAAAATGGCTCTCATGCAGGAACCTGGAATGCAAAAGATTTGAAACCGGTTACTCAGGACAGTGAGGTTAAGGACATTAAGTCTAAACCTCCTGATGTGGAAGTATAGAGTTACAATGTGTTGAAAATTTTATTGTAAGATTTTGTTATCTTTACAAGTTTTTGTTTTATTTTTTTTGGTTTGTTTTTTTTATTTTTGTTTTATTTTTATTTTGTTTTGTACCGTTAGGACTTAAAAGTTTCTTCGAAACTTTTTTGCAAGTAAGGGTGGGGTTGTTACGGGTTAAAAGTCGCTAAGCAACTAGAAACGATTCTTATAAATAAGATTGTCATAATTTTTGCTTTATTGTCACAAGTACTGGCCTAAACAATTATAAAAATCAGGCTTCTATATTGTCTTGAACATTAGCGGCTATCAAGCCATTTTTAAGTCCGAAATCATATAAAAAATCAGGCATGAAGTAGGCTTTAGGTATACATTGCTACCTGTCTAGTAAGGGTCATCTCTTTGTCTTTACCTGTCTAGTGTCATATCTTGCTCACTTTTGATTTACACTTCATGAGGACAAGTTAGTATTGTCCTATGAAACTCCTTGAGGATATTTAATCAGAAGTAATCCAGATAACTAATTAAGAAATATTCAATTTGATGAAGTTGACGATTGTCTTGCTCAGCAAGGATTTAAAATATCTGGATATTTAGGTCCCCAAGATCTTTCTTTTTGGCCATACGCTATCTTTAAGGTAAGCTTTGTTTTTTTAACACCTGATTCGTTGTCTAAAGGGAAACCTTTAGTAATTTTAATTTATACCTTTTGCTCTGCTTGCATGCTGATGTATCTATTCATTTCAGGCCAACAATTTTTCTTTCTCTCCAATTCATTTTGATGTTGTGAGTTTTTTTGAAACACCCTTGTCCAGGGTCGATATTTATATAACCTGTATATCTGTGAAGTATCCAAGTATATAAATGCAGTACGACATCATCCACGTGTATAACATCGACGAAAAAAACATAAGGTAGGATCAAACCAATACTTCTCTTAAAAGAACGTTGTTTTGCCTGTCTAAGCCACCACACCATACAGCAGTCTGACAAATATCTCGGTTTTGTATTTTTTTCTTGTAAATAGTACCTAAATATAATATTACATAGTTTTAAGAATTATAATATGGGTGTACGCTGAAAAGAATATTCTTAGAGGCAAATATAAACTTTAGTTGAGCTTTTTACCTTTTCCTTTTGGGTTTTTTTTATATTTTCAATTAAGATTAATATGAATTTTTTTAGTTTTGGTTAATAAGAATAAATAGTTTGTGAATTCTCCGATTTTTTTGATTTCTTATTATTATTTTTTTTGTTTGGTAGAAAATAAAACTAGTTATTTACCTTCGCATACCTTCAATAAAAACCGGTAACATCGGCGAAAAGTAACAAAACTTCATCTAATGTCAAATTGTCACGAGGAAAATACAAATTGGCAATTTTAAGCGCTCGAGTGTAATTCAGTAAGATTATTTCATAAATAATACTGTATTTATAAATAATTTTAACTAATATTTTATTGACATCTTCATCTGAATATTTGTTAATTGTGCTCATACCATCCACTTTGAAAAGGTGTAAAACATTATTGTGATAAATATCACTGAATGTTTATTTACAAAGACTTGCGTTTTGTATGTGAGTATTAGAAAAATATTCTTGCGAATATCACACGATCGCAAAAATAAATAAGAAAATAATGCTCCAGTTTTTTCTAAAATTTATTTCCAGGCAATATTCATTCGAGCCCTACGGGCTCTCCTGTCTATCGCCAGGCAACAAGTTTTCAAAAAACTGTCGCATTATTTTCAATTTATTCTCACTCTCTAATGTTGATAATTTTTGAAGTTATACTTCTTTACGAGCGATATGAGGGTAAATTTTAATAGGATTAAAACCTTTGATCCCGGCGCAGTCGCATTACAATTTTGTTCTGTTTGGATGTTCAAATGACATGACAAAAATTATCCAATATGGCAGCTGTGGCACAGCTGTGGGGCTGTGGTTTAGTTAGGTATGGTTTTTGCGTTTTAAAATTCGTAGGAAGAGAAACAACAAACAAAAAGTTAGTTAATGGTTATACTGCCTTTTTAAATAGTTTTCATATTATATTTTTGGACTTATGAACATATAAGAGATGATTGTTGCATGCCAATGTGAAAGCCCATCAAACTGCGACTAGTATGAGTGCCGCAAAATTACTGATAAAAAACCTATTAGCTCGAAGGCGTAGAGAACTGTGGATAACAACAATCAACCGGGACGATCTACGATCTCGCTTATTCAAAGCTAAAGCATCTTACACTGGTAAGTGTTTTAAAAATAGTTGATCAAATTTTGTTATGATATTTGAACATAACCACTTTGCATGATACAAGTGATTGCGAAATTTATTAGTCGTTATACGGGCTCTGATTGGATGTTGAAATGATCTGTCAATAATAAATAATTGTTCAATATGAAGGTAAACAAATGTATAATATATTAGTTTTATTGTTGTGAGGACAGAAACAAAAAAGTTTATAATTTAAAGTATAATAGTGATTTTTAAATAGTTTTTAAAGCAACAGGTACGTAATAATTGTAAATGCATCATAGGTACCTACCTATTTTTGAACCTACCAAAATACATAGTATGTAATATTTTATTTACATAATTTGATTACCATCAAAATTTCTATCAATATTCACCTGATATATTGTTTTCTTACTCTATGTTTTGTTGTATTTTTTCAATTCTAAATCATTTCAATTCAAAATCAAAATAATTTGATTTACATAATTAAAAAATGTCAAAAGTTTAATCTGTTTAGTTAGTCGATCTTCGCACGTAATGACACACTGTCTCCGTGGCGAAGCGTTTAATGCGAGTGAACCCCAATACAACGCCAATACCAGCCGCGCTGATAAGTTGGTTCGAATTCCAATAGAAACTTTTATTTTTTTGACGAAGTAATTTTCAATCCTAATAGTAAATTATTAATATTGAAAATATTAAAAATATTACTAAAAAATTTTAAATTGAAAACTTATTGGTACACTTTCCTGGTGACACCTCCAAGACTTCTACAATTTGCAAGTCAAATAAAAATGGTATACATTTTTATTTAATTTTTTTATTTTTTTTATACATTTTATGATTGTAAGTATATTTATTATATAATTTTATTTTCAGAAAATACGTATTTAGTTGAAAAATTTTCCGACAATTAATGTTCAGAAATCATTTGTGGAATTTTTAATGTGTTTGTGTGTGTTTTATTCTTTAATTATTTTAATTTTTGGCACTGTTTTAATAAAAATGTTTGAGAAGTAGTAAGTATAAATTAGTTTAATATTTAAATAAAATATAAATAAAAAGTATACTAATTTCGTTTATAATCATATAATCATACAATAGAAGTATAACTTCTTACGTGCGTACAAAGTACACACACATTATTTTTTTTTGATAGCTTTTCGTCGTCAAGTATCGCGACAGATGCCTTTTGTTGTTTCGCAAAAAAACATTCAGTGACATAATGACAATTAATATTTTACAACTTACCAAAGAGAACACCATGAGCAGGTTTAGCAAATATTCAGACGAAGATATTAATAAAATGTTAGTTAAAATAATTTAAAAATACAGTTTTATTCATGAAATAATATTATGATTTTTTATTAAATTTCATACGCAGACACATATTACTTGCATGGGTTGCCTATCAAAATCTTGTCATAGCTATCCTTAAGGGGGGGGGCGTAGGGTTTGAAATCAACATTTCAAGCATATTTTTGTGATTTTTTTTATGTATGGTAGAGTTACTTTATTTTTAAATTATATAAGCATATTCAGTACAATTCATACATTATTCAAAAAAATATTCAAGGCAAAATATTTAAAAATATGTCAACGATGGCAAATTTTTAAAGTCACCTCAAAAAACAACGGATTTTGCGGTGGACATCAGAACGTATCATCGGATCATGTTAAACAAATAATTAAAAAAAAATGTATTAGCTTGTGAGGTTCTCAAGGTAACGCTATTGAGTTTTTTAGTTTTAACGATTTTTTACTTTTTGATATCACTCAGAAGTCAAAACAACGAATTTTTTTTTGCAAAAAACGGTGAACACCAATATATTTATTATTGAAATGAATTTAGACTCAATTCAAGCTTTCTGCTTAACCCAGGTATAAACATACTAAAAGGCACCGCCAGGAAAACATTCCACTTTGCGATTCAGAGAGCCCATATGAAACGAGTCTTTGTACTCTATGAAGAGTATGGCATTATCAAAATAAGAAAATCTATGGTTTCGTTTTGATTAAAATGTGTCTTCCTCCATCCCCCGATAGTACTATTTCTAGGTCTACCTGTTGTCAAGGAGGCTCTAAGGAAGACAGATTTTTACCATTCCGACCGTAGATTGTCGATATAAATTAAAATAATTTATATCGCAGTATGGATAGAATGCCCTCTAACGAGGAATAAGCGAAATGAATTTCGACTCAATTCAAGCTTTCTGCTTAATCCAGGTATAAACATACCAAAAGGCACCGCCAGGAAAACATTCCACTTTGCGGTTCAGAGAGCCCATATGAAACGAGTCTTTGTACTCTATGCAGAGTATGGCATTAACAAAATAAGAAAATCTACGGTTTCGTTTTGATTAAATTCGAAATTGAATTGAGTCGAAATTCATTTCGCTTATTTCCCGTTAGAGGGCGTCCTATCCATACTGCGATATAAATTATTTTAATTTATACCGACAATCTACGGTCGGAATGGTAAAAATCTGTCTTCCTTAGAGCCTCCTTGACAACATGTAGACCTAGAAATAGTACTATCGGGGGATGGAGGAAGACAGATTTTAATCAAAATGAAACCGTAGATTTTTTTATATTTATTATTGTTAAACAAAAAATAATGGTCCTCCGAAAAGTGGGTTGGTGAGCAAGGTGAGCAGCCTACTTACTGTAAAAACAATTAACGCTCATAGAACCGAACAGAAGCCTTGGAATTAGACGGATACACAGATAACGATCCACGCAAAGAAAATGACAAAGATACCAAATAAACTACGAATTGGCACTTGGAATATCGCATCGTGGAACAAAAGGGAACAGGAAGTTGTGCAGGAATTGAAGCTCCATAACATTGATATATGTGCCCTGAATGAAACAAAAAAGAAAGGGAAAGGAAATGTCAATAAGAACAAATTTATGTTCCTGTACAGCGGCGTACTTAAGAAATATGATACATCAACGAACACATGATGCTGGTTTGCCTTAAACTTCACCACACGACACTTAATATTATCCCTGTATATGTCCCAGATAACAACAAAAACAAGGAAGAAGAAGATGCTTTTTATGGACAGCTCCAAGATCTACTTGACACCACAATAGCGGGTAGTAAAACAATAATTCTCGGCGACTTAAACGCCAGAGTCGGCAACATACCTGTGGCTGGAGTTACACAAAGATTTAACGAAGAAACGCTCAACGACAACGGAGAAAGACTTCTAGAACTTTGTTTATTGAATAACCTCCGAATTAACAACACATACTTTGACCATCCAATACAGCATAAGATCACCTGGTCAGATACAAGAGGACGTAACTCTATGATTGACTACATTATAACAAACAGACAAATACACCCCAGGGATATAATAGATGTGCGCACTCTATCGTCCGCCAATGTAGGATCCGACCATGGCCTGGTACTAGTATAGGGAAAATAAATATATAAATCAACACACAACGCAAGCGAAATACAAAACAAAGTTAAACATAGAAAGCTTAGAAGACGAAGGGACACAAAACTTGTATAGAAACAGACTAAAAGAAAAGCTAATTAGCCATAACCTAGAGGCTAAAAAGGATATTCAAGAAACCTAAAAAATTATTAGAAAAAGTATCCTACAAGCAGCAGAAGAAGCTTTAGGTAAAAGAAAAGTCAACAGAAATAAACGGGAATACAAAACTCCATGGTACGACGAAAGGGTGAAAGCACTAGCAAATCAAAAGTAACAGGCTTTCCTAACATACAAAAGAGTGAAGACACCGGAGGCACGAGACGACTACGTGACAATGAGGAATAGAGTAAACCAAGAAATAGATAACATCAAAAAAGAACACTGGGAGAAATTTACCAAAGATATGGAATACGACCTCTATGGGTCCCAGAAAAGGTGTGGAAGATGATAAGGAGACAAAAAAACAGAAATGAATGAATTTTTACGGATAGATAACATTACGGAGACACAATGGACTGAGCATTTCACGAAATTATATGGAGAAGGAGAAGAAGAGAACAGAGTAATAAACATTAATGAAACCCACGATAGTACTAATATCAGAAGAAGAGCTACAAGAACGAATAAAAAATATTAAAAAATAGAAAAGCACCTGATAAGATAAATAATGAACTGCTAAAATATGGAGGAGAAACATTACTCAAATGGCTCTTAAAATTATTTGCCGATATAATAAATATCGGAGTAGTCCAATAGTCCAGAGAAATAAGGGTTTTCTCGTGACACATCCCCCTCCAGGCCGAAACCAAATTTTTTGAGTAGTATGGACATCTATATTATTAACCTATATGTTTCCTGCAGCCGATTTTGATGATATACATAGTTATAAACAAATGAAGATCGAAAAACGGTAAATTATCGCTTTTTTCGTCTATTACCAAAAAGTTAAGCACTTTAAACAAATTTGAGAGTAAGAAACTCATAAATCGTATAAAAAACTTCAATATGGCATTCGCTGAATATGTCCAACCTTATTGGTTGCTTAGAAAATTGCAAAATAAATCATAAATATTGAGTTTTTTTAAATATTCGTAACTTAGGTAAAAATTAACTTAGAATCTTCTTATTACGCGGAATGCCGAGACTTCTTGTACTTAAATTATATTTTAAATTTCAAAGCAATTGGTCAAATAGTTTAAAAGTTATTTAATTTATTTTTCCCAAATTCATTTTTTTTGCAACACTATAAGTCAGAAAATTATGAGGTTACAATAATACTTCGGACAGTTTATGAAAGAAGAACATTTATACTATTACCTTAATTAAAAATAAATGACCAAAAATAATTTTAAACAGTGTAAAATTATTTTGCAAAAACATGTCCATTTTTTGCTTACTTATAAACAATTAGAATAACTTTTTAACCGTTACCCGTAGAAAATTTTTTTTTTCATATTTAGAAAGACTGAATTTTTATACACATTTAGAAAGAAAAACAACTGTTCTAGGACATTTAGGGACAAAGTTAGCCCCCCCATTTTTTTAATTCACATGTTTTTGCAAAATTATTTTTCAATATCTATAATTATTTTTTGTCATTTTTTTTAAATTAAATTAATACTGTAAATTTTCTTCTTTCATAAACTATCCAAAGTATTACTGTAACTTCATCATTTTCTGACTTACAGTGTTGCAAAAAAAATTAATTTTCGATAAACAAATTAAATAACTTTTAAACTATTTGACCAATTGCTTTGGAATTTAGGGTTTAATTTAAGCACCATAAGTCTCAGCATTCCATGTAATAAGAAGGTTCTAAGTTAATTTTTACATAAGTTATGAATATTTATAAAAACTCAAAATTTATGATATATTTGGCAATTTTCTAAGTAACCAATAAGGATAGACATATTCAGCAAACGCCATATTGAAGTTTTTTATACGGTTTATGAGTTTGTTACTCTCAAATTTGTTTAAAATGCCCAATTTTTTAGTAAGAGACGAAAAAATCGAAAATTTACCGTTTTTTGATCTTCATTTGTTTATAACTATGTATATCATCAAAATCGGCTGCAGGAAACATATAGGTTATTATTATAGATGACCATATTACTCGAAAAATTTGGTTTCAGCCTGGAGGGGGATGTGTCACCAACACGATATTTTTTTTCCTTATTTCTCTGAACTACAAGCGGAATTAGTAGTATGGAAGTCTAGTAGTAGTTACAATATCTGGAACACGTAATGAGAGGACCGAGATATGAAATGCTAAGACCGATAATACAGGGAAAGATAAGAGGCGGAAGGAGTATTGGAAGAAGGAGAGTGTCATGGTTAAAGAATTTAAGGGACTGGTTTAGATGCAGTTCTATAGAAGTCTTAAGAGCAGCGGTGGATAGAGTAAAGATAGTGATGATGATATACAACCTCCGATTAGGAGACGGCACTTAAAGAAGAAGACCAGCGGAATGGAAGGAAAGTCTCCTGCTACCGATACTCAAAAAGGGAGACTCGAAAAATCCTGAAAATTATAGGGGCATTAGTCTGATGAACAGCACATTAAAATTGTTGACGGCAGTCATAAAAGATAAAATCGAGGAAAAAGCGAACATGGCAAATGAACAACAAGGCTTCCGGAAGAACCGCAGCACAATAGATGCATTTTTTATTATCGGGCAAATAGTAGAAAAGTCTATTGATATGAAAAACCAGCATACATGTGCTTTGTAGATTTAAAAAGTGCTTTTGACATGGTGAGGCGGAATGATATCTTAAATTTTTACAAGCTGAACAAATAGACCACCAGATAATAAGGCTAATTAATGAAATTAACAAGAACAACAAGACCAGAGTTATAATGTCAACAGGAGAAACAGAACGCATAGAACTAAAAGGAGGAATCCGCCAAGGAGACTCGCTCAACCCATTGTTATTCAATATGGTGATAAATCAAATAATTCACGAAGTAAGAAAACGACATGGATACCACATGGGAGCGCATAAAATCACGATACTATGCTATGCCGATGATGCAGTACTAATTGCTGATAACGAGGATGACCTACAAAGGCAGCTCCACACTTTCAATATCACAGCAAATAAACTTAATATGAGAATATCAGTAGAAAAAACTAAATGTATAGTGATAAGTAAAGAGCCGCGTAGATGCAAGTTAGAAATAGACAGCAAAATTGTAGAACAAGTAATGAAATTCAATTACCTAGGAGTAGAGATCACTAGTGATAGGAATATAAGAACAGAGACCACAACACAAGCAACAAAAGCGGCAAGAGTAAGTGGTTGCCTCCGATAAACCATATGGAGAAACAAATATCTGACCACGGAAATTAAAATAAAAGTATACAAGACAACAGTAAGACCTATCCTAACATATGCATCGGAGACAAGGACCGATACAAGAAAGACAAAACAACAAATCAACAATATCGAAATGAAAGTATTAAGATCAATAGCGGGCATATCATTACGAGACAGACAAAGCAACAGAAGTATACGAGAACGATGCAAAATTCAAAATATTAAGAGGTGGATAAAAACAAGAAAGAAAAACTGGAACGAACATGTAAACCGAATGGAACCAGATAGATTAGCGAACATCTGTAAAAACAACAAGCCGTATAGCAGAAGACCCGTTGGAAGGCCGCCGAAAAGGTGGAAGGACAATGTACAGTCAACAACAACTGAAACAAAATAAGAGGCAGACAAACAGGAGTAATCCTAGTCGCGCGAAGAAGAAGAAGAAGAAGAAGAAGAAACAAAAAATAAGCATGAAACAAATATCTTGACGGCGTACCTTTCGAAATGTCTTAAGAAAATATATACAAATTTCAAGGTGGATCGGTCAAGTAGTTTTGGAGTTACAATGTCAACCGCCTTTGAGAAAAGCAGTTTTGAGAAAACCGCGTTTAAAGTTTTGTCAATTTTTATTTTCAATTTATTTTTTGTCTGTCAAATTTTAAAGTGATTCAAACCGGAATATGATTTGAATCGCGAAATAATCTACAAAGAAGAATGGGAACAGCTGTTGAACGTTTCTCACTATGCTCTAGCGATCTGCCGCAAACCTGCTGCAAAGCGAGTCGAAGGTAACGAGATAGGGAAATAGTGTTGGATATCCCCACCTTTGACTCGGTTTGCCGCAGGTTAACGCCAGCACGCTTGAATGTAGTGCACAACGGTCAACAGCGGTTCCCATTCTCTTTTGTAAATTACTCCGCGATTCACAGACATATTCAGGCGTGCATCACTTTACCATTTTACAGACAAAAAAGAAATTGAAAATAAAGGTAGACAATACTTTAAACGCGTTTTTCTCAAAACAAAAAAGAAATTGAAAATAAAGGTAGCCAATACTTTAAACGCGTTTTTTCTCAAAACTGCTTTTTCCAAAGGCGGTTGAATTTTTAACTAAAAATTTTTCCTGACCACATGGACCGATTCACCTGGGATTTTGTATATATTTTCTTTAAATATGTTCTTGAGGTATCCCTGTCGAGATATTTTTTGTTTTATGCCTATTTTTTGTTTAACAATAATAAATATGTTGATTTCCACACCCCTTCTTTTCTACAAAAAATTCGTTGGTTTGACTTCTGAGTGATACCAAAAAGTCAAAAATCGATAAAACTAAAAAACTCGACAGCGCTACCTCTAGAAGTTTTGATGGCCACCGCAAAATTCATTGTTTTTTAAGGTGTCTTTAAAAATTTGTGAATATGCTTATTTAATTAAAAAATAAATTAATTCTACCATATTTCCAAAAAAAAAAAAACTCACAAAAATGTGCTTGAAACGCTGATTTAAAATCCTACGCCCCCCATGAAAGTAATATTATACTTATGTTTGTGCGTCACAGTATTGCCATGCCATTTCTTTCATAATTTCAATCAATGTTAAATGTACCTACAAGAATAATAGAATAAGAACGTTTTTTACTTCTCCGTCATTATAACAGGTAGAATGACAAATGAGGTGTCAAATGAAAGCTTATAATCCAAGGATAGTACTAAAGGTGAGAAATTAGACCTAGATTGTCTGTCCCTCAAAAAATAAGCGTTATATTGGGGATTTCTAATGTCGACATTAAAAATTGCACTATTTTTTTTTTCTATAAAACATTTTGATCTAAAACTTACCAGAAAACTTCTTTGTACTCTCTACTTTCAAATAAATGTGATTAAGAAGCTAAATTTTAAACTTCGTCACACAACTTTTGCGATTAAACTTTGAAATGCGCTAATCCGCACCTTTTTCTTTGAAAAATTCATAACCTTTATCATGATAAGAATAAAAACTTGAAGTAGGTACCTTTGTCTTCAAAAATGTTAGAGCTATATACTGTAAAAATTTCAGAAAAAAATATTAAAATGGAACAGAGTTGTAGCGAGATAAACACAAAAAACGTGATTTCATTTTTTTTATTGTTAGGTTAAAATTGCGATTTTGACAATGTTCCCCCGCATAAAATTAAAAATAAACCTCATTTTCGTTTTCAGCACCCTCGAAAATATAAAGTATGAATAAAATTAGCCATTCACCCCTCCGTGGTCCGTATCTCAAAAACTAAGCGCTTTTTTGAGGGTGTTCCGCTCGTGTATAATATCACAAAAAATTGTAACGTGATAGTATGAAAAAATAGAGGATACGGCAACGGTGTTACAAGTGATGGTCGGATCCAATGCCAAAATCTACACAGACATATTAGGGTGCACTAATATTCAAGATGTCCGAATGTTTCATGAATATATTAATTGACGACGAAGTAGTTTTCAATCCTAATAGTAAATTATTAATATTGAAAATATTAAAAATATTACTAAAAGATTTTTAAATTGAAAACTTATTGGTACATTTTCCTGGCGACACCTCCAAGACTTCTACAATTTGCAAGTCAAATGGAGAACAGTGCCTATGTTCCTTCCGATGAAGGCTCCAATAAGAGCCGAAAATCGCGATTCAAGGGACTGGACTGCACTCCGTATTCTAATTGAAAAGTAAGATTGTTTTGCCTTCGCATTGCAACTGAATAAAAATGGTATACATTTTTATGAATATATTAATTATTGACATCAATCTATCTTTTGTTTAATCTTATAAACAGAAACTTTAGAGAAAATTCAAATCAATTTTTATCTTTAAGCTAAAAATATATATTTTTTAAACCTCTTTAGATTAATTCTCTTGAGATTAATTCATTCTAATGTGACGGTCTTTGCGGAATAGGAAACTCAAGTGAAAAGAGTCTACGATATTTTTATTCAGTGGCACTAGGAAGTAGAGTAGAAAACGTTTGTAGATACGACAAATGCAATTAAATTATTTTATCTCTATCCTTTTTTCTATTTTTAGTCTAGCGGGATTTTTAAGTAAAAACTACAAACGTTTTGAGCTCTGCTTGCCGTCTGAACCACAATATTTGGTTTGGCAATATACAAATATTATTTGTATAAAATTAATAAAAAATAAATAAAATAAACTTAGTAAAACATCGTACCTTTCAAAATTTACAACAATGCTTGAAACTATTGAGAAAGCCATAAAATACATTTCCGTTTATAGTACAGGAGGGATCTGTCAAAAAGCAAAAGAGAAATTTTTCACAGGAGTTTATTTTTTGATGGAATCACTTCAAGATGTATAATATTGTATCAATAATCACCATATTATGCACCAGTCGTAAATCTTATGCTTAATATAAATCTGAAAAACATCAAAAATTTTCGCTTTTTGCGCCTATATTTTCGCCTATAACTCTCGAAATTTTGCTCCAACCAGAAAAATTATACAAGGTAAAAGCTTGGTTTTTTAAATTTTACATAATATTTGAATATGTAGAAATTGATAAATGTTTATTGTTTAAAAAATTGCAATCATTGGGAAATAAGTGCAAAAAATGAAGTTACTGCTTTAAATTTTTTTGACCGCTTAAACATAACTTACAGCTTTCATATTCTATCTACAAAAACTATAATACGACTGAAAAGTGTGCTACAGTTCGTTAAAATGGATTTAATAGCTTTTGCAATCCAGGGTCCGCAAAAAAATTGCAAATTTGCGAAGTTTTATGGGGCCCAAAATAAGCACTCCAATAAGTCTATTTTTTGAATATGAAGAAAGGCTCAATATTTCAAGAGCACTTGAAAAATTAAAATCGGTCACATGGGAGAGCCTAGGCAATTTTTTAAAGTTATCGTGGTGGGGGTAGTAGCTGATTCACTTTTTTCAAATATGCCAATTTTGTTGCGGACAATGAATTACAAAATTATTATGCAACTACAAAACCGATCCTAACGAAATTTAGCTCACGTTTCAATCGTCATCATCATCATCATCAATGGTGCTACAGCCCTATGAAAGAGGTGCTACATCCTCATCTACACCATCCTTCCATCTAAATTTTGGCCGACCCCTATTTCTACTTCCCACAGGTTGTGACATAAGGATTCTTCTAAGAAAATTGTTATGCTCTGGGTTCTAAACATAAGGTTATATCTGTGGTATACCTAGTAGTTATACCTCATCCTCCAAATACCACTTTCACAGATGCCACCGACTATTCCTCTCAGGATCCTTCGTTCAAATATAAGCAGAAGGCATCTGCCTTGGATATGGTCCATGTCTCCGATCCATATGTCAACACTGGTTGTATAAGGGTTTTGTATATGTTTATTTTTGTTTTTTTGGCTTAAGTTTCTGCTTCTCATATGTCTACTCATTCCAAAATGGCATTTGTTCGTTAGGATTATCCTTTGCTTGATTTCTTCCATCATGACGTTCTCCTTGGTGATCAGGGAGCCTAAGTATGTGAATTTGTCCACCACTTCAAAGGTACAGTTATCAACAGTGAATTGGTGACCGATGTTTCTGGCTCTATTGTTGGCTGTTGGGTGTTGATGAAAACATCTTAGTTTTCTCCTCGTTTACTTTCAGGCCCATATTTTTTGAGGCATTTGAGAAGGTGGTATACATTTCTTCTAGTTTACGTGCTGTGCGGGCAGCTAGGTCCACGTCATCTGCATATGCCAAAATTTGGGCTGATTTATTAAAAATATTTCCTTAGTTGTCTATTTGTGCATCTCTGACCGCCTTTTCCAGGGCTATGTTGAAGAGGAGACACGCCAGCGCATCTCGCTGTCGCAGCCCAACATTTGTTTCAAACGCCTGTAATTGTTCGCCCTGTATTTCGACTTTGCAAACGACTTTACGCATTGTAGCCTTAAACAATCTTATCAGTTTATCAGGGATGTGGAATTCATACATGGCTCCATACAATTTATTTCTTAGGACACTACCATAGGCCGATTTAAAATCTACGAAAAGATGGTATGTGTCGATATTGAATTCATTGGTTTTCTCAAGTATTTGCCTTAGCACAAATATCTGGTCTGTTGTTGATCGACCTGGCCTAAAACCACTTTGATATTCTTCAAGCAGCTCCTCTGAATGTGCACTTAGGCGACCATATAAGATACTCGAAAATATTTTGTAAGCTGTATTAAGGAGGGTTATTCCCCTATTATATAGTTTCTACATTTCAATTGATCACCCTTTTTGTGTAGCGGGCAAACGATTCCAATACACAACTCTTCCGGGATTTGTTCCTCATTCCAGGCTCTCAGTATTATTTTATATATTTGATTAGTCAAAGTAGCGCCTCCATATTTACTAAGTTCCGCGGATATACCATCACTTCCTGGAGATTTATTATTTTTTAGGTGTTTTATTGCATTCCGTACTTCTTGAATTGATATGGAGGATCTAATGGTGTATTGTTGGTTGCTCTTGGGTTTGGTTGAATTGCATCTTCTACTTCGATGATAAGTAGTTCTTTATAGTGTTTCACCCACCTTTTCAATATTTCTTCTTTTGTATTGAGTATGTGCCCCTCCTTATTCTTACATATGTAGTCTAAGCCTTGGTTTTTTGAATTCCTTTCTTGCATTATTCAGAGTTTTATAGAATTCTCTTGTTTGATTTTCCTGTTTTAATGCCTTAAGTTCTTACAGTATTCTATTTTCATAAATTCTCTTTTTTCTTCTATGAATGCACTTCTCTTCTCTTCTAAGGTCTTTATATCGTTGTTGTTTTTCTCGGGTTCTTCTTTGCTGCATCTGTTTATATGCATCGTTCTTTCTCCTTATAATGTCCTCACACTCAGCATCAAACCAGTCATTGCGTGGTGGTAGTTTTTCTGGTCCTAGAATATTATTTGCTGCGTCTTTAATATTACTTTTACACATTTCACATTCTTCGCTGGTTGTTAGATTCTCATTAATTATGCAGTTAGTTTCGATATAGTTTTGAAACCTTTCTACCGTTTGTGGAATTTTAGGAACTTCAATATTAAGGCGTTTTGTTTTGGTACTTCTCTCCTTCTTCGCGTTTGAGATTCTAGCTCGAATTCTTGTGCCAACTAGAAAGTGATCTGAATCAATATTGGCGTCTCGATAGGTCCAGACATCCATCAAGTTTGAGAAGTGCCTAGCATCTATGATCACGTTTCAATCGTATTATAGGTATTTTAGGCAATATATGAAGGCTGTAAGTTATGTTTTGAGGGATTGAAAAAAATTTAAAAAAGGAACTCCCTTTTTTGTACTTTGTTTTCCCAATTATTGATATTTTTCAAACAATATCAATTAAATGTTCAATATCTAGCCAGACAAATTTTATGTAAATTTTTTTTGGAGCAATATCTTTAGAATTAGGTATATAAGGAAATATGGGCGTAAAAAACAAAATTTTCGATTTTCTCAAATTTTTTTAAATAAAAAATTAAGCGCAACGTTTGTGACTGGCGTAGGGATTTAACATATCTGAAAAAAACGGGAAAAATTGGGCAAAAACAGGTTTTTTTTCCGTTTTAGAAAAAATGGGAAAATTTTTTCATTTAGACTTGAAACGTGAAGAACTACCAATTTTAAACTCGTTTAAATATATTTTGTAAAAATAATAAAAATAACATCTAAGATATAAGTACAAACATGACGTATATACGGTCAAAAATTATAATTATTATCTAATAATTCAAAATATCAAAACCGAAACTTCAAACGTAGAAAGTACATACATTATTTAACCAAAGCGCTCAGTGGTATATTTTAACCTGAGTCTGAATCTTCAGACTAAGCATCTGATTCAGACTCGAACCCTGCCTCATCATCCTGGATGGATAAAACGACATGATTTTTGTCAGTTTCTTCTAAAAGTGGATCTGGTCTAGCATCATAAATGAATATCTGTTTTTCGTTTATAACCAAATTTAAATGAATAGCAACAACTTCTGAATTTTATCCTATGGTAATATATTTCGTTTGCTTGTATGTATGAGGCTATGTAAAGACCAGTTTCTTTCTGAAGAGGCGGAAGATGGAGATCCATTTAAAATTTGGGAGGCAATTGGCATAAGTGGCTGCTATGTACACAAACCTTGCCACCATATAACGGGATGAATATTATTCGCACTCTCCCATAAAGAATATAGACAAAAATAATCCAGATTTTGTTCTAAATTGGGCCAGATTTGCCACCACCTTCGCTACATCTAGATTTAGTGAATGAGCCATTTCAGAAATGTAAGTCTATAGCTTCCATTAGTTGGTCTTCTTTCAATTGTTCTCCTTTAAAGCGAGCACCAAGAAGATTGGCTGCAAAGTGAATCTACTTAGAACAAAATTCGTAGCGTTCTTCAACATATTTTAGCAAGCTTTCGATAAGGGAACTAGTCTGGTCAACTTGTTGGAGAATATTTAATATTGTGTCTTTTATAATTAAAGACAAAAGGCACTTCTGATAATATGATCTATCCAATTCTACAAATTTATCGATTTTAATACGGGATGCAGAATTTGTTTAGTATATTGTAACAAATTTCAATTTTTCCGTATTTTTCCTGTTTTTTCCGGAAAAAACAAGTTTTTTTCCTGTACCCAATTTATCCGGAAATTTTAAATCTCTAGACTGGCGTATGAAGTACCTATATACAAGGTAAAACCTGAAGTGATTTCAGTAAAAAATAGATTCCTATCGCGATTGTCCAATTCAAAACAGATTCCACCTGGACTATTATATAAAATTTTAAAACTAAAACATCAGATATTTTGAAAACAGATTCTGTTTTTAAAATCAAAATCGTATTTGTACTAATTGAGAAAAATATATGCGTCAATCAAAATATATATGCGTGTTTTATTGACTATAATAAAGCAATCGAAAAAGTACGACATGAACAATTAATGCATGCCATGAAATCAAAGAATATAGACTACAATGACCTCAGGATTATATCAAATTTATACTAAAAGCAACGAGAAAAAGTAGGCGTTAACGAACAGTTGTCAAAGGAAATTGAAATCAGACATGGGGTGAGACAGGGAAGCGTGTTGTCGCCAATTCTTTTTAAAGCCTACTAGGAAGAGATCTTTAAATGGGCTCTTGAGAGTGAAATAGCTGAAATAAAGGTAAACTGAGTTCCCATTAAAAACATTAGACATGCGGATGACACTGTCATATCAGCCGAAAATATCGGGATCTTCAGAGGCTGTTGACCAGAATAGCGGAGTTTGAACAAGAATACGGTCTAACAATGAATGTCAAAAGGACAAAATTTATGAGAATATCAAAAACTCCAAATGTCCAACGAGTAGACCAGTATGCATAACTGGGAACAATGACCAACTCCACAGATGATTACTTTACGGAAATCAAAATCGGAATAGAAAAAGCCAAGAGAAATTAAAAAAGAGGAAAGTGCTCTGCACAAGAGATTTGAAGTTGGAGCTCAGAGTTAGGTTGGATAGGTGCTACGTTTTCTCGACTTTGTTTTATGGAATAGAAGCTTGGACCTTGCATGCGATATCAATGAAGAAACTAAAATCGTTCAAAGTGTGGGGTAGAGAAGATTCTGAAAATATCGTGGACAGAACAAGTCACAAACAAAGAGGTTCTAAAAAAGATGAATAAAGAAATGGAAATCTTAAATACCATCTAAACAAGAAAATTAGAATATCTCGGATATATTACACATGAAGGGAGATACAACTTGCTTCAATTGATTACGCAGGGAAAGACTCGAGGAAAAAGAAGCATAAGGAGCCGCAGAATATCGTGGTTGCGCAACCTGAGAGAATTGTACATATGTACCGGTGTCCCAATTAGAATGGCTGTCGGCCATACCTCAGGAACCGCTTATAGTACAGCTTTGAGAAAAAAATATTTATAACAAAAGTTGCCTTGGAAAAAGCCTGGAAATTATTTTCATAATTGTAGGTCCACCGCTAGAGGGCGTAATTAAATATCAAAAATTAAAAAATCTAAATTTTACAAAATTTACCTAATGAAAGGGCACTGGAAATTTAATTATCGTATTCTTCATAAAATTCTGCGCATATTTGATTTCACAGGTTTAAGTCTACCTTTGAAAATAAGAGGTGGGGGTGAGTGGGAAACTTGTTTTGAAAAAAATGGCTGTAAGTCCGGTTCTGCTAAATCGAATTTTGCATACTTGGTCTTGTTGAAAACGGTTCTTTTTCGTCAATGTAAGTGTCTTATTTTCGAAATAGCCTAATAAGTAATATGCAAGCTAGAAGGCGTTAGTTAATTATTTTCAGAAATCTAGTTTTCTTTGGAAAATATTAAATACAATTATGCATTTTTAATACTGTATTACAAAATTAGACCAAATTAGCATAAAAGCAACTACTTACTTAGTGACTACCTAAATGTTTAAATTGTTTCCCATCATTTTCGATGCAAGCATTGACTCTTTCAAGAGTAGATTGAACAGCAGTCTCAATTTCTGCTTGCGCAATGCTTTGAATGGCGTTTCGTATTCTCTAGATTCTAGATCATGTTTTCTTGAGTAGTGGGCCTAGCGGCAAAAACAAGGTTTTTAATCCGTCCCCATAAATAAAAGTCTAAAAAAGTTAAATCTGTTGCTATTCAATCTACTCTTGAAAGAGTACACGCTTGCATCGAAAATGATGGGCAACAATTTGAACATTTAGGCAGTCACTAAGACTAATTAAGTAGTTGCTTTTATTTCTTTGTTATATTTTGTAGTGTTGTTTATCTTATTATTGTTTTAATTAATTATATACGTTTACATCTGGAAAATGTTTCTTTGTTTTTTCCATAGCACACTACTTTTCCTTAACTTCGTTTACCGGTTACATAACAGTTGTTTAAAATTTACACGTTTTTTAAGATATGTCGAAATAGAAAAGAGGTATCGACATGCGGTTTTAGGTAATATGTTGCTAATTTGGTCTAATTTTGTAATACAGGATTAAAAATGCATAATTGTATTTAATATTCTAAAAAGAAAACTAGCTTTCTGAACATAATTAAATAACGCGTACTAGCTGGCATATTACTTATTAGGCTATTTCGAAAATAAGACTCTTACATTGACGAAAAAGAGCTGTTTTCAACAAGACCAAGTATGCAAAATTAGATTTAGCAGAACCGGACTTACAACTATTTTTTCATAACAAGGTTCCCACTCACCCTCACCTCTTATTTGCAAAGGTAGATTTAAACTTGTGAAATCAAATATACGCAGAATTTTATGAGGAAAACAATGATTGGATTTCAAGTGAACTTTCATTAGGTAAATTTTGTAAAATTTTGATTTTTTAATTTTTGATATTTAATTACGCCCTCTAGCGGTGGATTATGAAAATAATTTTCAGGCTTTTCCCGAGGCAACTTTTGTTATAAATATTTTTTTCTCAAAGCTGTACTATAAACGGTCCCTAAGATATGGCCGAGAGCCATTCTTATTGGGACACCCGGTACATCAAATGAACTTCTCGGAGCAGCCGGCTCTAAAGTCGAATAACTATGATGATTGCTGACTTCCGTCGCGGAGATGACAGTTAAAGAAGAAGAGAAATTAATTTTTCCCTAACATTTTGATCAAAAATTGTATATGTATCTCTTAATGGATAAAATCGGCCACCTCGCTTATTATTTCTGTAAAAGTTTGATACGTGTTATGTCAAATAACATTATGATTCTTTCATGGTAATTGGAGTTATGAGAAGATTTACCTATTTTAAAAAACTTCGGAAAAGAATTTTTGATTTACCTTATAATTATATCGTTCACTTTTATGATAATTATTTCCCGTATATTGTCGCCAATTCATCTTCCTTTATTCGATCGAATTTTGTTCCAATTAGGGTTTATATTATCAACTTGATCCCCGTGTAATAAGGCACAACGGGCCCATAAAATCTAAGAAGTTTTTAAAATATGCACGTGAAACATAAGGAAGGCTTTGTACGAGACACGCAAAATTCACAATACCATCAACGGAAAGACAGGCTCGACTTATACCGGAAAATGTAAAATAAATGAACAGCAAATTACTCCGGAAAGGTACACACAAGGGAATATATTTATACACGTACTAAGAATCATTCTAAATAAACACATAGAAAAATATGTCATTAGTTTTGTCGAATAATGTTTATCTAAATAATTTTATTCCCAATAAATCTTAAAAGCAAATAGTAGCGATCAACAGGTAGTAACAAACGCGTTCCAAGATTGCGGCTCTAATTTTGAATATTTTGTCGAGATATTTGGCACACATATTCCTAATGTAATAAGGAATGGCGGTACAGAGCCCAATTTCAGAAATATGTTAGTATGTAGAAGTTACTCTATAACTAAATAAAATATTGAAAAAAGGAGCCTGTACCGCCATTAAGAAAGACAAAAAAATACACTTTCTTCAAATAAACTTTTTTATCCCGTGCCTAGATTTTGTGTCACTTTGGAACTACTAAAAATCGATTTTTTTATAACAAGAAATCGAACGTCACTGACTTGGCAATATTTCGCGCCTCTGTGTATAAAAATTATTGTTTTTGATCACGGTTATTAGACTTTATTACGGTTGTCTTATCCGACGGTGGTGGGGAGACTTATATTTTTGACTTTACGTCACAAGAGTTTACATTCCCATATTTTTAAATGATTTTCGATCATTGAATGTGTGTTATTGTGTATATATGTGTATTATTTGTGTTATTATGAAATAATTAGACAAATAGTACACATTTTACCTTATACCGGGTGGTGATTCGTAAAAAGGGCCATAGAAAACTCAATGTAAAATTCTGAATTGTTGAATTCCTGCTTCCCTAATTATTTTACATCAAAAGTCATGAGAGAATACTTGTAGAGAATTAAAATCTGTATTAAAATCAAAAGTTAAAATTGTTCTACGATTTAAATGCATTCCAAAATTTTGAAAAATACGATACATTTGCCACAATAAGTATGCGTGTAAAAGTAAGGCCACACGTTACTATTTAACTGACAGTGCTCACACCATTGACTGAATAAAAAAATCTTTATTATTAATCCTTTCTCCGCAACTGAGGGTATCTTATCAACTGTATTGTTTTTAAACAATAGATGATAAAATAAAAATATTGACAGTTCAAAAATGTGAACATTATTGCATTGTGTGTGGCCTAAGTTTGGGCTGAAAACTAAAATGTATTACATTTTTACAAAGTTTTGGAATATGTTTAATTACGTAGACCAATACGCAGTTATTTCCAATACAGATTTCAATCCTCTACAAATAGTTTCTAATGTCTTTTGATGTACAATAATTATTAGGGAAGCTGGAATTCAACAGTTCAGAATTTTACATTGAGTTAATGCAAAATTTTGACGCATGTCAAAATTCTCAATGTGTTTTAATTGTATTCATTTTTTTCGAATCCTGAGAAAACTAATAAATATTTTTGAAAAATTTAAACTCAGAATGAAATACTACATTATTAACGAGGGCTGAAAGTCTCTGAAAACTTCTATAATGTTTATTTTAATAAGTTACAGGGCTGAAAATAAAAGAGAAGTGTGATATTTAATTTCAAATATTTCATTCAATAGAATCTGCTTGTTTATTCTAAGGGGCTTTCCGCCCTCGGTAATAATGTAATCTTGCATCCTGCGTTTAAATTTTTCTAAAATACTTGGTTTTCTCAGGATTCGAAAAAAATCATATTACGATTCAAATGACAGTAAACTCTCGTGGCGTAATCTCACCCTTAATGTTCATTGGTTAGTCGATTTAGGCAACCGTAGTAATGTCTAAGAACCGTGCTTTTTGATAGTATAAACGTCACTGTCAGTGTCGAATTACCGACGCACTGTTGCCTCACTTTTGAAAGTTCGCAGAACTTTCGCCATCTTGGGCCGCGTTTGTTGCTACCTGTTGATCGCTACTGTGTGCTCTTAATAAAATCAACATAATTAAATTAAGGTGCCAACTTGCGCTTTTACCCTGGGGGTGGATGCCACCCCTTCTTGTGGGTGAAAATTATTTTATTAAAAAAAACACCATTATCCGATAGAGGAACTAACTCTTAGCAAAATTTGTTATATAAAGTTATTGAAATAAATCAAAACTTTTTGAGTTACTAAAGATTAAAAATTTTAATTTTTCGTGAGAAAAATGCATGTTTTTAACCGATTTTTTTATACATAACTCAAAAACTAAAAGTTTTTACAAAAAAGTTAATGTTATTAAAATTAAAGCTAATAAAAAATAAAGAAAATTTCTTACTAGAAAAACCTTATAGTGTTAACTAAAAGTGAGTTATTTATAGGTAGGTAATTGAATGTATATTTCTTTCACCCGTGTTGAGCTGGCCCCCCCCCCACTTGTAAAAATTAAAAAACAAATAGCCCTGATTTATGAGCTATTTATGAGCTCTCATATTCCGCAAACTAAAAATTTTGAGCTCGTTCCACTGAACAGGAATTTAATACCTTAGTGGGGGGGGCTGAGTCAGCCCCCCCCACTACTTAAAAATAGGAATATTGAATCGGTTTTTGCGGCAGAATTACGAGCTATTTATGAGCTCTTGAAATTATATAGTTTCGATTTTTGAGCTCATCCCCTTCACCCCCAAACAACCCTTTAATTGATTTAACTTAAGAGAAAGATGCTGAGAAAACTTAAAATATATCGTATTGCGGATATAATTCCTATAGCTTATATACTCTAACAATAAACTATTAAATCAAGGGCATTTCGATTGTTGAGCTACAACCCCTTCGCAAGAAAACCACCCTATCTTCCCGGCTTAAGAGAAAGTTGTACTTAAAATGCGTTAAACTAATTATTTGGCGACTACATATCATTTAATAATTTATAAGCTTCCAAATTACGCGCATTTAGATCAGTAAATTGCAATTTATTTTGTATAGTGCAGTCACTGAAGGTAAAAATCAACGATTACCTTCAAGTTCGGTGAACCTTCATCGATTTTCACGAAAATTGGTCAGTGGTTAGAGGATACGTCAAGAAACAAAGGTGACATGGTACCACCTTGCGCCTTTACCCTGAGGGTGGATACCGCCCCATCTCGGGGGTGAAAATTATTTTATAAAAAATAACTGCACAAATCAATAAAAGAACAAATTAAAAGCAAAATTTATTATATAAAGTTAATAAAATAAGTCAATACTTTTTAAGTTATTAAAGATCAAAGATTTTAATTATTTGTGAAAAAAATGCATGTTTTGAAGAGGTTTTTTGTAAATCACTGAAAAACTGTAAGTTTTTACAAAAAAGTTAATAGTAGTTTAATTCGTATAGCTTATATTCTAAGAATAAACTCTTAAATCACGCACCTTTCGATTATATAGCTACAACCCCTTCGCAAGAAAACGACCCCATTTTCCCGGCTTAAGAGAGAGTTGTTCTTAAAATAATTTAAATTGATTATTTGGCGACTACATATCGTTTAATAATTTATTAGCTTGCAAAATATACGCATCTCAATTATTGAATTGCCATTTTCTTTCTATAGTGCAGTCACTGAAGGTAAAAATCAACTATTACCTTCGATTTCGGTAAATCTCCATTTATTTTCACGAATTGACAATAACAACTTGGGGTTTTAGCCTGGAGTATATGTCACCCCTTCTCGGGAGTGAAAATTACTTTATTAAAAGTAACCCCACAAATCGAGAGAGGGACAAATTTTAGGCAAAATTTGTTATATAATGTGATTAAAATAAATCAATACTTTTTGAGTTATTAAAGATCAAATATTTTAATTTTTGGAAAGAAAATGCATGCTTTAGAGCGATTTTTCATAAATGACTCAAAAACTGTAAGTTTTTACAAAATAGTTTTCATCACTAAAATTGAAGCTAATAAAAAATATAATAAATTGCTTACTTGAAAAACCGTTAATGTTAATTTAAAGTAAGTTGTTGGTAATTAAATGTATATTTTTTTCCGCGACTGTTCAAATCTAAGGGTCCAAGCTTAAATAACGGGAAAAAGATGCATTTTATAACACTTAGGTACTAAATACTTGTCAAAGTACTTAGAAATACCCATCAAAAATAAAATCCAGAAAAAGTTGATAGTATCAAAATCCGCTCACTTTTCGTGAAAATAAATGGAGATTTACCGAAATCGAAGGTCATAGTTGATTTTTACCTTCAGTGACTGCACTATAGAAAGAAAATGGCAATTCAATAATTGAGATGCGTATATTTTGCGAGCTCATAAATTATTAAACAATATATAGTCGACAAATAATTAATTTAAATTATTTTAAGTACAACCCTCTCTTAAGCCGGGAATATGGGATGGTTTTCTTGCGAAGGGGTTGTAGTTCAATAATCGAAAGGCGCGTGATTTTAGAGTTTATTCTTAAAATATAAGCTATACGAATTAAACTACTATTAACTTTTTTGTAAAAACTTACAGTTTTTCAGTGATTTACAAAAAACCTCTTCAAAACATGCATTTTTTTCACAAATAATTAAAATCTTTGATCTTTAATAACTTAAAAAGTATTGACTTATTTTATTAACTTTATATAATAAATTTTGCTTTTAATTTGTTCTTTTATTGATTTGTGCAATTATTTTTTATAAAATAATTTTCACCCCCGAGAAGGGGCGGTATCCATCCTCAGGGTAAAGGCGCAAGGTGGTACCATGTCACCTTTGTTTCTTGACGTATCCTCTAACCACTGACCAATTTTCGTGAAAATCGATGAAGGTTCACCGAAATTGAAGGTAATCGTTGATTTTTACCTTCAGTGACTGCACTATACAAAATAAATTGCAATTTACTGATCTAAATGCGCGTAGTTTGGAAGCTTATAAATTATTAAATGATACGTAGTCGCCCAATAATTAGTTTAACGCATTTTAAGTACAACTTTCTCATAAGCCGGGAAGATAGGGTGGTTTTCTTGCGAAGGGGTTGTAGCTCAATAATCGAAATGCCCTTGATTTAATAGTTTATTCTTAGAGTATATAAGCTATAGGAATTATATCCGCAATACGATATATTTTAAGTTTTCTCAGCATCTTTCTCTTAAGTAAAATCAATTAAAGGGTTGTTTGGGGGTGAAGGGGATGAGCTCAAAAATCGAAACTATATAATTTCAAGAGCTCATAAATAGCTCGTAATTCTGCCGCAAAAACCGATTCAATATTCCTATTTTTAAGTAGTGGGGGGGGGGCTGACTCAGCCCCCCCCCACTAGGGTATTAAATTCCTGCTCAGTGGAACGAGCTCAAAATTTTTAGTTTGCGGAATATGAGAGCTCATAAATAGCTCATAAATCAGGGCTATTTGTTTTTTAATTTTTGCAAGTGGGGGGGGGGGGGCAGCTCAACACGGGTATTTCTTTCGGCGACTACCCAAATCTAGGTATTCAAGCTTAAATAACGGAAAAATGATGTATTTTATAACATAAACTTATTAAACATTTGTCAAAGTATTTAAAAATATCTATCAAATGAGCCCCCGAACAAGTTGATAGCATTAAAATTTATGCTCCAAAAATTTTTCAAAATTATCTTTTAACAATTTTTCCAAAAAAATTTTATTGTTTTTTTTTTTAATAACTGCGTTAATTTTGAGATATCAGATACACTGAAAAACGATTTGACAGCTAAAACTAGATGTTTTTAACCGACGTTGAATTTAATCTTTTAAACCCCTTACTTTTTTAAAAAGAAAAGGTTAAATGGCCCCAGTTACATGGTTCTCGCAGCAAAATTTAAGTTTTAAACGCTTCTATCGCGGTTATTTTTTACCGTACGGAAATAGTAAAAAAGGTAAAATATTTGGTACAGAAAAAACTCAAATTTGGTTAAAAATAATTTTTTTCGTATATTGAGTATTTTGGAATTATTATTAAAAGGAAATGAAAATTACGATAATTTGAAAAATTCTGATTTTTTAAAATTATATCATTTTTTCAAAATTATGTAGTCTAAACCGGTGAAAATTGTTGAAATCATTCCTTAAGCTAGTATAAAGAAATTTTTATAAGGATTTTGTAAAGTAAAAATTTTGTAAAAATTTGTAAGTATAGAAGTTTTGATTATAGTATGGTATAGTTAGACCCAAACCCAGACATACAAAGTGAAAGTTATCCTCCAAGACCAAATTGTTCTATATGGTCCACATAATGTTCAGAAAAAAGTCACACCATTTTGAGCGTCGGGTTTGGGGGGGAGAGGGGGAGAAATCTGCAAATTCGGAGTTTTTTTACGTTTTTCGTCAATGTTTCTAAAACTAAGCGGTTAAGCATGAACAACCTTCTACACAAAATTGTTCTACATTAAATTTGAAATAGAAAAGGCCATATGCATAACCATTCTAAAATGAACGGTTCCAAAGTTACGGAGGTAGTATAGTATAATTGGTCCAAAAAAAGGCCTAACCCAGACATCCAAAGTAAAAGTTTTCCTTCAACACCAAATTGTTCTATACGGTCCACAGATTGTTCAGTAAAAAGTTACACCATTTTGAGCGTCCGGTATGGGGGGGGGGGAGATGGGGGAAGTCGGTAAATTAGTAGTTTTTTTTAAGTTTTTCGTCAATATTTCTAAAACTATGCTTTAGCGTAAGAAATGTTCCACAGAAAAATGTTCTAGATAAAATTTAAAACAAAAAAGGTTCTATACATAATTGTTATAAAATTAACAATTATAGAGTTATGGAGGGTGAAAAGTGGAGGTTTTTGATACTTTTTATATTTACCGATTTCTCCCCCCTCTCCCCCCCAAACCCGACGCTCAAAATGGTGTGACTTTTTTCTGAACATTATGTGGACCATATAGAACAATTTGGTGTTGGAGGATAACTTTCACTTTGGATGTCTGGGTTTTTGGTATAGTTATATCATAAATATTGCCCAAAAAATAAAAAGTATCGAAAAACTCGACTTTTCACCCTCCGTAACTCTGGAACCGTTGATTTCATAACAATTATGTATACAACATCTTTTGTTTTAAATTTCATGTAGAACAATTTTGTATATAACATTGTTTACACTAAAGCATAGTTTTAGAAATATTGACGAAAAACTTAAAAAAAAACTAATAATTTACCGGTTTCTCTCCCATCACCCTCCCAAACCGGACGCTCAAAATGGTGTAACGTTTTACTGAACAATATGTGGACCATACAGAACATTTTGGTGTTGGAGGAAAACTTTTACTTTGGATGTTTGGGTTTGGCCTTTTTTTGGACCAGTTATATTATACTACCTCCGTAACTTTTGAACCATTCATTTTAGAAAGATTATGCATAGGGCCTTTTTTATTTAATATTTAATGTAGAACAATTTTGTATAGAAGGTTGTTCATGCTAAACCGCATAGTTTTAGAAATATTGGCGAAAAACTTAAAAAACTACGAATTTACCGATTTCTCCCCCCTCTCCCCCCAAAACCCGACGCTCAAAATGGTTTGACTTTTTTCTGGACATTGTGTGGACCATATAGAACAATTTGGTATTAAAGGATAACTTTCACTTTGGATGTCTGGGTTATGCCATCTTTTGGATCAACTATACTATACTATGAGTATCTCCTATTTTTTTGGAAATGCGAGGGAATGAAACGTAGATTAGGCACAAAAACTAATCACAGTGTGAAAGCAGTACCTATGCTTAAATATCTATAAAACATCTCAAAACCCAGCCTCAACATAAAATACAAAATTTGTATACTTGCAACCGTACTGTAATGTTAATAAGACGTATCAGAGCTCAGATGGTACCGAGAACGTAGTACATGGAATATTTTGAACATCCACGCTTAAGTTAGCATATTTCATCAATGTTTCCTTGACGGATTAATTTTAAAGTTTGTTACCCTCATATTTTTGTAATATTATATTTTGGTGGTTAGCATTTTAGATCACGTAAGCACTGATGATGATTGGTTAACCAATCGAAAACTAGTTCTGTGATTTAGCCCTTTCTAGGGATTTTAAATATATACCTAACTGTCAAACTAACGTCGGAACCTGTATGTATCGATCTGTAAATTGGTGCCAAAATTTGTAATTATTACTGTAAATACTAGTTATTAAAATTAGTTTTCGCTCAAATAGTGACTTATAACAATTGTGTTACGTGTTAATCATCAAGAACAAGCTGTAACTTCGGTCAGTAAGAGATTTTTTACTTAATAACCTTCCAATTTAAACACATTTAGTGTCAAACTTTCAATAGTTTTTCATTGTTGCTATCCCGTCCCAACGGACGCCAACGGTTAAGCAACCAGTATTGCAGTGATGTATCCAAGGATATCACTTATTTCCAGGACATCCAAAGCGTTAATATAAACAAATTCAAGTTACTTTTGACTACATAAGTAACAATTTAAATCAATGTTCCTCCACTGTTAGCAACACCATGTCTGGACCCAATTCTTCCAGTAATCTTACTAGTTCATATTATGCAACTGCTACTATGACTAAACAACGTCCGAAGTATCCCAAGAAGACCGAAGCAATTTTAATTCATGCAGAATCAAATTTAGTGCTACTCGGCTATGTCAAGGCCATAAGTAATATTGTTAATCCGAAAAACATCTGCTTCGCCTCAAGAATTTCCAACAACAGAATATGTATCTATCTCACAAATTCTGAACTCGTCGATCAAATTATAACTGAACATCCTACAATTAAAATAAATACAGTCAAACTACTATTACGGAGACTAGTAACCCCAGCTAAAAGGCTTGTAATCTTCAGCGTTTGTCCATCAATCCCACACTACAACATAGAAAAACATCTCAAGGATATAGGTCTACAACTCGCGTCACCAGTATCATATCTAAAAGCTGGAATCCCCGGTGATGCATTTACTCATATTATGAGTTTCAGAAGACAAGTATAAAATATGTCACTCCATCCACAGAAAACTTTAAGCTCCAAACTTCATTAATAATCCTATTTGACAACAACTTTCACAGAATATTTCTCTCTACGGATAAAATGGTTTGTTTTCTATGCAAACAACAAGGTCACACAGCAAATAATTCTCAAAATCCTCCTAGAAATCCATCCCTAAATGAACAATCGTTCCCTACTGAACCCATTCCCGCTTCCGCAATATCAAAATAATGACACACTTTCAAACCCAACAAATAATCTAGATCTTAGTCAACAAATAAATACAGTCGATGTTTCCATTACTTCCATAACTCCAAATAATGATTTTCTTCCCCCATCCACCAGTTAGAAACGAAGTCGTTCTGACGTCAGTGATACAAGCTCTTTAGAAACACAAACTTCTAAAAATACTCCCACTAAAATCAATGAAATGCCCACACCAGATGTAATTGTTCCCACTAAGCATAAAGCCAAAAGATCTAAGAAAGACTTCCCCGATAAGTCTAAATTAACTAATTCCGCAATTCACACTATCCAAAATTTTTTTCAAGAAAATCCAGACTGATTTTCCCTTCCTGTTGAAAATTTCCTAGCCTTCCTTGAAAATACATTCGGCAGTGATAACCCCTTGCACGAAGCACAGGAGTTCACTCAAAATGTCCAGGCATTCCTTGACGATATGTCAAAAATATACCCCGCACTTGAATACAGAACAGCGAAAAATAGATTCACAAGAGTCTCTAAGAAAATAATTAAAAAACAGTTAAATATAGACAACACAGAAATAGAAAGTACAGCATCTCAATCAACCAATAATGATAAAGATTATCTCTCAGACTCTTCCTTGACTACCTCGTCGCCTTAGTACTATAACTTGATAACTCCAAAATTGACGTTTTTGAGATAACTAGTTCACAAGATGTATTTTATTTGCCTCCATATTGTGTAAAAACTTGATAGCTCACTTCAAACGGGTTAAGTATTTATTTATGATTGACGAAAGTTGATAAAACTCAATTGCCACTAATATTCAGTGCTAAAACTTGACAAGATAAGTTATCAAGCTATTATTTAATCGAAATAATCGTGAATACTTCATACACTGAATGCTAGAACTAGATAACTCGAGTTATCTAGTTTTAGCACGTGTTTCTATGAAACCATTGAACTTACCGCATAATTGCTATCTGTTTATTCGGTTCATTTTAATGCAAGAATTCGAGAATTTTTAGCAGATCTGGCAACCCCCATGCCAGAGGGCTAATTTTCAACAAAATAATGTTTAAAATATTAGTTGTGTTAAAAAGTTCACTTATATGCGACTTAGCACAACATGCGACATTACCAAATGTTAACATTATGGTAGTGCTAAAAGTTGATAACTTTAATTTTTCATGTTTTTTTCCATATTGGAAAACAAATTTACACCATATTCCTAAATAGATCAGTTGCCAAAAAGTTAAGGAAGAGTATTTTACAGCCGCAGAGTGAATTCCGTATTTACCAACATCATGGTAGCAGCACAAATATCTTTAAAATCTTTAAACTCGTTTATCTCAAAACTACTAATTTCGAGTTATCAAGTTATAGTATTAAGGCGACGACCTAAAGCCATTACTTTCACGCTAGTTCAGGGGAATTGCAAAGGGTTTTACCCTCGCTTAGAACGCATACAACAGCTAATCAACAATACAGAAGCCGATATCATTTGCTTTTAAGAAACTAATTTTAAATACTCTCATAAACGACAGCTTACTCGTCCGATCAACTTCATAACCTAATTTGTTTCTTGAAAGACGTTCAATTATTTAACACAATATGATCTTTTGTTTTTATAATCTCTACCTGTTATTAAAAATTCAGTGATTAATAATTAATCATTATAATTAATAATTATTAATTGTTGTAATAATTAGTTGTACGTCTCTATAGTATCCAATGATTTTATATCCAATTTTTATTTCTTCATAATTTTTACCTAATGTTATTTAAGACTTGGAAATTAACTGTTATAATAATTAGTTTTTTAAGTTCTTATTGTAATTAATTATTGTATAACCAATATTGTTTGTGTCAATGGCCATTGCTGTCGAGACACATAAATTTAAATAAAATATATATATATATATATATATATATATATATATATATATATATATATATATATATACCTTTTATAAAGGATTTCATGCCTTTCCTGGAACTTTTAGAATAATATTTTTTGAAAACGATTTCTGAGGTGAAAATCGAAACGCCAAACAGTAATTAATTAAAAATCTATTGTTCATTACACCAATAATTGTGGCTCAATCCCATATAAACGTAATGCATATACTATATTTTAATTAATTTCCTTACGGTTCATTCTAATGTGCTGGAAATACGTCAACTGCAAAAATTGAAAATATTTTTGTATTTTGAATAAAAACAAGCTCTTAAATTATCGCTAAAAGCAATAAAATCCTCGGAGAATTGAAATCTGCTATCATTCTAAATTAGGCTTGAGGATATTATTGGAAAGAATTGTATTTAGGATATACCTGAGGGAATTGGGTATTTTAATTTTGTGTTTTGTTTGGATTATAGAACAGTGTATATACACTTTAAGTGCCAGGTAAATTCAGAGTAAATTTTGTACCGGGTCTTCTGGGCCAAATTATTTTTTTCATCTTAATTACTCTATTTGTGTTTTAGTCCATTCTTTCACGGTTTTTGCTCTAAATTTTAAAGAACCGCTTGGATTGACATGAAACTTGGCATACGCATAGTTTACATTTCAAAGAAAAAAAGTGATATTGTGCCGATGTGTGCTTTTTCCCTGGGGGTGACTTTGTAAAAATATATGTCCAAAATAGGCCCGGAAATAGGTAGAATGTCTAATTTTTAGTAACTTTTGTTCTATAGAGCTTTTTCGCCAAGTCATCACTTTTCGAGATATTTGCGAGTGAATATGTTCATTTTTTAACAAAATAACCACATTTTTAGACGGTTTTTCGCAAATAACTCAAAAAGTAAGTATTTTGTGAAAAAAAAAACGTTATTAGCAAAAATATACCCTATAAAAAAGTAAAAAAAATGGAGTACGCGTTGGGTCTCTGGATCTCGTAGAACCAGAGTTATAGCCAATGAAAAATAGATTCATATTCACCAAATTTCAAATAGAATATTTCGACGTAAAATATTCAAAAAATTAAGCACTTTTTGGGAAAAACCCATTATAACTTTTTTAAAGTGTTTAAAAAAATCTTTATTTCTGTTTTTACAAAAAGTTTCTAGCTTTAAATTTAAGCAAGTTACGCTCAAAATAAAATTGGTCCCTTTTGTTTTTGCAAAAAAAAATCGGGAAGACCACCCCCTAATTAGCAACTTAAATGAAATTAATCGTTACCGCTCCACAAATTATTTTACTTATGTTGTGTTTATATGATCTGTAAGTTTCATCGATTTAAAGTGCTTATTTTTGAAAAAATTTGGTTTCAAAATAAAATTTTTAAAAATTAAAATTTTGAAAAAGATGCTTTTTTTCAAAATAACTTAAAACTTGTTAGAGATACCAAAAATCTCGAAAAACAAAAAAGTCAGATTTGCTTTTCTGAATATCATGTATTTTTTTGTTTCTCTGTTAGACAAAAATTTATTGAGGTTTGGTGTTTCTAAATTTGCATACATTCGTGATCAGTGACTCGTTCAACCCCTTTTAAATACAGCACTTTCAATAATAAGGACTTTGCACCGATGAAACTTACAGATCATATAAACAATATATACACGAGTCAAGAAATTTGTGAAGTCGTAACGATTAAGTTCATTTAAGATAGTAATTAGGGGGTGATTTTCTCGATTTTTTTACCAAAACCAAAAGGGACTAACTTTATTTTGAGCGTAACTTGTTTAATTTTGATACGAGAATTTTTTTCTATAAAACAAAAATGAAGCTTTTATTAAACACTTTAAATAAGTTGTAATGAGTTTTCCCCGAAATGTGCTTCATTTTTGGTTATTTCACGTTAAAGTATTCTATTTGGAATTTGACGAATATGAACCTATATTTCATTAGCTATAACTCTGCTTGTACTAGGTGTAGAGCCGTAATATATACACCATTCTTTTAAATTTTTTACAGGCTATATTTTTTCTAAGAATGTTTTTTCGACAAAATGCTTACTATTTGAGTTATTTGCGAAAAACCGTCTAAAAGCGTGGTTATTTTGTTGAAAAAATGAACATATTCACTGCCAAATAACTCGAAAAGTATTGACTTAGTGAAAAAACTCTATAGAACAAAAGTTACTTAAAATTAGCCAGTTTATCGATTTCCTGACTTTCTTTGGACGAATATTTTTTCACCCCCAAGAGGGGGTGAAAACCACCCCCAGGGCACAAGCACATATCGGCACAATATCACTTTTTTTCTTTGACTTGTTAGCTAGGCGTATGCCAAATTTCATGTCAATCCAAGCGGTTCTTTAAAATTTAGAGGCTTTGCAATATTTTACCGTTAATGAATGGACTATTTGTTTTGAGCAAAAATCATAAAATTAGATTTGTTTTTTGGTTATTTTTGTAAAAATTGCTGTGTCCTCATTTGGTACACGCGGCCTGTGATTGTGAAATTGTTCCTGATGTCTAGTTGCAGGCCATGATCGAGTACCATAGATGGACACTTACGGTGAAATAGTCCGCTATCTTAGGGAAGGTCCTAAAAGAAAACGTGCAGCCATTGTCGAGTACAATAACGCAAAAGCATTTATGGACATGTCAGATCAAAAGACAGCTTACTCAAACTGCTTATTAAAGTCTGTCAAATGGTACAGAGAAGTGGCATTTGAGATGATTACTGGTACTTCACTGGTGAATACTCTAATTATTTTCAATAACGTCAACCAAACAAATATGTCAGTTACAAAATATTCAAACAAAATGTGTGCATACAACTTATTCAAAGTAGTAATCTACTTTTTCCTGTACAAGTTCAAGCCAAACATGAACTTACTCAAAATGCTTTGAACAAAAGAGGCAGATGCACGATTAGTTACAAAAAAACTCTGAACTCCATGGTCGAAATTATGCTGTACAAAACAAAATAAATAACATGGGTATGCAACGGACGTGAAGACAGCCCTTTTATGTGCTTAGAATGTTTCTTTGCCAACCATGTTTTCACAAAAAAATAACTAAAACATGTACAACTAAATTTACTCTCAGTACCTATAGTGCGGCCGACATGTGAAACAATTGCACATTTAATGATACCAGCATAAAATTTGGAACACCTATACTACACATATAGAGGTTCAAATTTAGATATGAGGCCATCTCAGATTTTGCCTTTTACAAAAATGGCTCGCGTTCAAAATGGCGACTATACATATGTGCTTAATAGTACGATAACTCTTAAACGAAAAGTCCGATTACAACCAAATTTGGTATATAGGTTCTCTATTTGATTTACAAGATGGATGTGGTGAATGAGAAGAATCGGTTTACCAGAAGTTGTGTTTTTACTGGTTGTTTATGTAAAAATATGTTTTTTTTTTCAATTTTTTCCCTCTGTACATATTAATTTTTCAAAAAGGTAATACCGCAATTGAAAAGAGCGTAAAAATATTTTGTAGAAAATATTTTGAACTTTTTAGTTATGTGTTAATTAACATTTAATAAATGCATACCTAATCTTCACATGTGCCATGTGTGGCAGATTCGTGCAAATATTATAAAAATTATTGTGAATTTAATGGTAGAATCATATAATACGGACCACATATACTAAACACATCAAGGTTCAAATTTAGATATAAGGCCATCTCAGATTTTACTTTTTACAAAAATGGCGGGCATTCAATTGGCGACTATACATATGTGACTAATAGCACGATAACTTTTGAACGAAAAGTCTGATTTCAACCAAATTTGGCATATAGGTTTTTCTTTTGATTTATAAGACTAAGGTCTTGAACTGAAAGAGTCGATTTACCAGAAGTTGTGTTTTTCCTAATTTTTATGTAAAAACATGTTGTTTTTTTACCAATTATTTCACCCTGTATATATTAATTTTTCAAAAAGGTAATACCGGCGTTGTAAAGAGCGTAAAAATATTTTTTAGCAAATATTTTGAACTTTTTAGTTATGTTAATTACCAATTAATAAATACATAACGTATCTTCACATGTACCTATGAACCTTGTGCGGCAGATTCGTGCAAATAATATAAGATTTATTGTGCACTTAATACTAAAAGCATATAATTTCTACCACATACACTACACATACAAATATTAAAATTTAGATATGAGGCCATCTCAGATTTTGTCTTTTACAAAAATGGCGGGAATTCAAAATGAATCTGCCGCACATTGCTACATGTGAAAATACGTTATGCATTTATTAAAAGGTAATTAACATAACTAAAAAGTTCAAAATCTTTCCTAAAAAATATTTTTACACTCTTTTCAATGCCGGTATTACCTTTTTGAAAAATTAATACATACAGGGTGGAAGAATTGAAAAAAAAACAACATATTTTTACATAAAAAACAGTAAAAACACAACTTCTGGTAAACCGATTCTTCCAGTTCAAAACCTAGATCTTATCCATCAGAAAAAGAACCTTGGTGCCAAATTTGGCTAGAATCGGACTTTTCGTTCAAGAGTTATCGTGCTATTAGTCACATATCTACAGCCGCCATTTTGAATGCTCGCCATTTTTGTAGAAGGCAAAATCTGAGATGGCCTCATATCTAAATTTGAACTTTTATATGTGTAGTATATGTGGTCCAAATTATATGCTTCTACCATTAAATGCACAATAATTCTTATAATATTTGCACGAATCTACCACACATAGGTACATGTGAAGATATGTTATGCATTTATTAAATGGTAATTAACATAAATAAAAAGTTCAAAATATTTCCTAAAACACATTCTTATGCTCTTTTCAATGGCGCTATTACCATTTTGAAAAATTAATATATAGAGGGTGAAAAAATTGAAAATAAATTATTTACATAATATAAAATAGTTTTACATAATAAACCAGATAAAACATAACTTCTGGTAAACCGATTCTTCCAGTTCACGATATCGATCTTGTAAATCACAAAAAGAACCTATGTAGCAAATTTGGTTGAGATCGGACTTTTCATTCAAAAGATATCCTGCTATTAGTCACATATGTATAGTCGCCCATTTTGAATGACAGCCATTTTTGTAAAAGGCAAAATCTGAGATGGCCTCATATCTAAATTTGTACCTTTATATGTGCAGTATATGTGGACCAAATTATATGCTTGTATCATTAAATGTGCAATTCTTAATAATATTTGCACGAATCTGCCGCACTACTAATTTTCTAGTTAAAAATACTGCATTCTATGTTACTTTTGAGTATAATATGCTGTACTGTCATAGAAATAAGTTAATGTACAGTTAATTTTCATTTTATTATCCTTTATACCTTTAAAAATTAAAAAAATTCCAGGATATTTTTAATTGTTATAGTTCTACGCCAGACTCAATGATATTCCCATTTAAATACACGGTAAATGTGTTCCAACCACGGACACATAGCTGAAACGCTGACAAAACCTGTGTCCAATATATGTACATATGGCATAGAACTAAAATTGCCTGTGTCCATATATGGTACACATGGCAGTTAAAGTGTTAAAAAAACTGACGGTGTGAGTGGGTCTTACGGAAATTGGTGAGTCGCAAAGTTTCACAAGAAAAAAGCCAATATTTCGAGAAATAAACGGCACATAGAAAAACTAAAAAACACCTTTTCAATATTTTTCAAAAACTATCGAATGATTCTAAACACGATCCCACACGGAGAGGGGTGAGGGGTAAATTTAAAATTTTAAATAAGAACCACGCGATATTTCGTGAAATGAACATCAGATCAAAAAACTGCAAAATACACGTATTCAATATTTTTGAAAAATCTATCGAATGACACCAAACATGACTCCCCACGGAGGTGGGGGGAGGGGGGTTTACTTTAATCTAGGGGTTACTAAATCTTAAAAAGAGCCCCCATTTTTTATTGCAGATTTGGATTCCTTACGTAAAAGCAATTAACTTTTATTCGAGACATTTTTTCGAATTATGGATAGATGGCGCTATAATCGGAAAAAACGATTGTTGTAAATGTAAAATTGAATTAAAAAATGGAAAGTCCCCACTTAAATGGAAAATTTTACTTAACTTTTTTCTCTTTTAGAACCCTATCTTCACAACCTAATAGGTCACCCATAATGCTCGAATAACTGCAAACTTAGCATATTTTCCTCCCCTACTATACCAAATGTGTGCAGTTGGATGAATCATAATGCAACTTTTCAGATTCGATTTGTAAGAGCCTTAGGAGACTTTGTGAATAAAAATGATGATGACGAAATGAAATCTGTATTATTGAACAAGGAAATAGCTATTTGTATAACAAGGGAGGAAAGTGCTACTTTTCCTCCCGAGAATGAAGTTTACTGCCCGACGCGTAGCGGAGGGCAGTAATCATTCAAGGGAGGAAAAGGCACTTTACTCCCATGTTATACATATGGTTTTTCCACCTTCCTCAAATTAATAACAAGTCATTTTTCATTTTTACTTAATTTATTTATGTAAATAACCAACAAAATTTATTAAAACTAAAACTAACAAGTAGGTATAATATAACTGTCAACTGTCAAATATAAGTCAAATTATTAATGTAAACATTGGTAAATCAAAATAACAATTTACTGTTTTTTACCATTCTGCAAAATACAGGGTGTTTTATAAATAAACGTTAAAATGCATAGATACTTACGTAATAGAAAATAGATATTGTATACGGCGTCAATAAGTTATATTTCATGAATAAAATACCATGAAAAATATTTTCCTCCCTAGGGAGGAAAAGTAAAAGTGACGTCATGGTATTTCATTCATGAATAAATATAACTTATTGACGCCCTGTACAATATCTATTTGCTATTACGTAAGTATCTATACATTTTAACGTTTATTTATAAAACACCCTGTATTTTGCAGAATGGTAAAAAACAGTAAATTATTATTTTGATTTAACAATGTTTACATTAATAATTTGACAGTTGACAGTACTTATATTGTACAGTTGACAGTTGACAGTAATATATTGTACCTACTTGTTAGTTTTAGTTTTAATAAATTTTGTTGGTTAGTTACACAAATAAATTAAGTAAAAATGAAAAATGACTTGTTATTATTTTGAGGAAGGTGAAAAAACCATATGTATAACCTGGCAGTAAAGTGCCTTTTCCTCCCTTGAATGATTACTGCCCTCCGCTACGCGTCGGGCAGTAAACTTCATTCTCGGCAGGAAAAGTAGCACTTTCCTCCCTTGTTACACAAATAGCTATTTACGGTGGCACTTCGAAGTGACGAAAAATGATAAATTTGTAATTCAGTAATAATTGAAGAAAATGAATTCAATATTATTACTCGAGGGTTTTTGGGCTTGCTGAAAACGAATTTTATGACGGCTATGGCATTCTAAGCACCTGATGCCCATGCTGGGCCTCGTCTGGAATTTTTTGGAAATTCGATACAAAATCAGTGCAAACCCATTATTCGTGGGTTTTTGAGGACGCTGATCACGAGTATCATGACGACGATGGTCTTCGAAGCATCTGGTGACCAGGACGGGCCTCGTCCCCTGGAGTTTTGTAAAAATTAGATACAAAATTGGTGTGCAACGTTTTTAATCGGGGGATTTTGGGATTGCTTTTTTATATCGCAGAGACGTGGTTTCTTACGGCTAGATCACTCTGAATCGCATTGAAGCATTTAAAATGTAGATTTTACGGAGATTCTACTCCTAATAACACCAAACATTCCATGTATGTTCCTAGAATGTACATACAGTACATTGAAAATATTCCTGGAATATCCTCAAAACCACAAGAACGTCCCCTAAATGTCCCAGGAAAGTCCTCTGTCAGCATTTTAAACATTTCCTGAATGTCTTATTGGAACATTCCATGAATGTCTACGAATGTTGTTTGGATATTTACAGTACATTTTTAGACATTTCTTGGATATAGTCGCTGATGTGACATGATACTTCCGATTTGATTTTTCTTGAGTTTTGTAATAGAGACTAAAAACTTTTTTACAGTCACCTCCTGTTTTCATATGATATTTTTTGACATGATTTGTAGTAAATTCAAATCTATTTACTACAAAACATGTCAAAATTTACATGTGAAAACAGGAAAGGGCCCTAAAAATTGTTTTTCGTTTCCTACAAAATTCATGAAAAAGCAGATAAGAGGTATTGTCACATCACCGACGATATACCAGAAGTGTATGTGGCCATACCAAATAATACATCCTTGATAAATATAAACATTTTTATTGCACAAAATATTGTCATATATTTTTTTCCATAATTATCACTACGATGATGATTCATTGTATTTAATTGTACATTACAATTACAATCTGGTCATAACTGACCAATGAGCAATTTTAATTTAACCTAAATTACTACTGTTCCTTAAATTGAAAAGCTTACCCCATAGCATCTCTTATCTAATCTAAAAAGATCGTGCACTATTCTAACATACACAGGCACACAAGCACTACGCTCTGCTTTTTACTATCACCTATCTCTCAAACTAGTTCAAAAGGCTTTATCCTCTTCAATCTTCTAGTTTGCCCAGTAGTATCGAGGGGCCGGATCTCCTCAATACTCTCGTACTTATGAAGTTGTTGCTCGTGTTGTTCCTACCATCTTCTTAATGATTATATCTAGGTTCCATTCCTAGGTCCTTATGGAGATCACTGTTTTTTAAATACCAAGGATCATCTATAATATTTATCAGTATTTTGTTCTGGAATCTTAGTATAATTTTTATATTACTTGGTCTAGTACACCCCCATAGTGGGCATCCATAAATCCATACAGGTCTTAATATTTGTTTATAAAGTAATAACTTATTATGCATCGACAATGTGGAGTTTCTTCCAATTAGCCAATACACTTTTTAAATCCTTCTTCTGCCTTTCATAGCTACAAGGCTATACGTTTCCTTCCTGTTTTTTTTTTGTAGACCACTTTCAGCTGATTCTACAAAACATTAAAATGAATGGTAATTTTTCTCTTATTTACAGCTAAAAATCAAAAGAAATAGGTACTATTTACAGGTGCATAAATAACTAATTCGTTTCATAAAGAATAAAGAAAATTGAAAACGGATTTTATAATACTTATTTAATTGTTTAAACAAAAGAGATCCAGCCAGAGCAAAACTAACGGACGGAACATCAAAAAGAGCCACTAATTTCCATTCTCCCAATATTCTTTATCTATGCATTTTCCAATCAGAAATTTTTAGGTTATCATATTATCATGAAATGTGATGAACACGCGACCTTACACACGCGCGGCAAATTTGAAAATGAACGCAAATTTAATAGTAAATGACCTCTCTTAAAATATAGGACATTGGTAGTATGTTCATAGAATGTCTTGTGGTAACATTCCACTAATAATTTAATCAGATGTTCACCGAATGTTACTTGAATATCCAGGACATTCAAACATTAATAAAACTGAGATAATACATTCCTGGAATGTTTTGTGTTGTTAGGGACTAAGCGCCATGGACCACACATGCCACGAATGAAGCAGTTTTAAAGACAGCAGAAAAAAGTTCTTACCTTGGCCATATCTTTAGGTGAAGCAAAATATTGCATTCCAAAAAAAATTTTACAAGGAAATATATAGGAGAGTCGAGGTCGAGGAAGAAAACAACATTCGTGACTGATAAATATCAGGGACTGGTGTAGTATCAGAGATGTAGTCGCAATATTCCGAAGAGGTAAAAACTACTGTCTACAAATAATTTGAAGCATATGACACACAAGAGAAAATGAAGTCGAAACCATAAGTTTTTATCTAATATACCTACATCTAATTTTTTATATCATGATATCAGCCAACCCCTGAAATTTCTTTTATGATTTTATGCCAATAACAAGGGGCATCAATGTAAATATTACTAAATTCTAGCCCAAGCTGTGGGTAAAAAAGGTCGATTTCATGCACCAATTAGTGAATTTTTTAAACCTACTCTGTTTTATAAATGGCGATATCAGAAACAACCCCCTAGTCCCCAGTCGCTGTTAGCGAAAAAATGCGTATTAATTAGTAAATTTTTGAAACCTATTCTATGTTAGAAAGGGCGATGCGTCACGAATAACTCTGCGTTCCACGCCACATCACATTTTTGGTTACGTTTTTATACGAATCTGAAAGGTAAAATATGCACTTTTTAATTCAGATTATTGCAAAACTCCTAATGCTTAATGTAGGATTTTATAAGTTTAATTTCGATAAATTGTTATTACATAATTAGCTCTCAAAGTTAATAGACTAAGAGCCGCTATAGGTGAAATTTCTTAATCATTTTAGGCACAACGGGACCCTATAACTTAAATAGAGAACCTAAAAGAAAACGTTTGAGCACTGTGTCGTCACTTTTCAGTGGCACATGCGTCTACAGTGGCGCATCAAACTTTCCACTTATGGACGGGATACATAAATTAAAAAATACCCTCCCTCATTACCAGAATTTAATTTTTTTCATTTTTTTAAATTCTATGTGATTGGGACATAAGATTCATCGTAATTTTTACCCACCACCCCCTTCTCCCTGCCCCCATCATCAAAAACTTTATTTTTCGGTTTTATTTTTTTTTGGTGGGATACAATCAATTTTAATATTTCAAAAAATTCACACACATAGTTAAGGCTTTTATAAAACACGTCTATTTTTTATAGACCTGTAGGTTGAGTGTACATAACCTCAAAAAATTAAAAACAGTTTTTTTTTTGGAAAAAAGTATATAACTTTTTTTGGGATAGCTGCAGATCTAATTTTTTCTTAGTCTTGTGTATTTTATCAAACACTATATTTCTAATTAACACTATATTTTTTTCAGATTTTTCTGTAACGCTGGTCACCTTCAAAATTCCAAAAAACTGTTTTTTAATACGGTTTTTGGGGGTTTGAACGTGTTTTTCTGATTTATTCTAAAGTACTCAGTTACTTCAAGTTACATATAATCTATAAAAACAAAATTGATTTGATATATTATGAAGTCTATAAAATAGGGAAAATCCCCCAAAATCCCCCAAAAAACAGTTTTTCGGATATTTGAAGGTAGAGAACCTTATGGAAAAATCTGAAAAAAATTAAAAATATAGTGTTTGATAAAACACACAAGATTAAGAAAAAATTAGACCTGCAGCTATTCCTCAAAAAAAGTTATACGCTTTTTTGAAAAAAAAAAATATCTTTTAATTTTTCGAGGTTATGTACACTCTACCTATGGGTCTATAAAAAATAGGCATGTTTTATAAAAGCCTCAGCTATACGTTTGAATTTTTTGAAATTTTAAAATTGATTGTATCCCACCAAAAAAAATAAAAACGAAAAATGAATTTTTTCATGGTGGGGGCAGGGGAAAGGGGGGTGGTGGGTTAAAATTACGCTAAATCCTATGTGTTAATCACATAGAACTTAAAAAAATAAAGAAAAAATAATTCTGTTGGTAAGGGAGGGTAACTTTTAATTTATTTATCCCGTCCATAAGTGGAAAGTTTGATGCGCCACTGTCGACGCATGTGCCACTGAAAAGTGACAGCACAGTATTCAAACGTTTTCTTTTAGGTTCTACTATTTAAGTTATAGGGTCCCATCGTGCCTAAAATGATTAAGAAATTTCACCTATAGCGGCTCTTAGTCTATAAGAAATGGTACTTTATCAAAATTGCCATATTTTTTTTTGTAAAAATGCCTTTTTAGGACACTTATATGATATAGACAAAAAATACTTGTAAAAAATCTTAACATTTTTGTTGTGTAGCAAATTTTACGTATCTTCACTAGTTTTATACTTACTTTGAAAAGAAAGGTGGAATTTTTGAGAATGTCAAATATATATTTTTCACTGTACCTATCTAACCATAATGTTTTCAAAATACATAGTTAATTTTAAATTGTTAGAATTGTTGGATCCCATTGCTTATGCTTAAGTTAATTTTAAATGGATAATGTTTAATTGTAATTAGGGTCGAAATAGCAAGGGTAGTATTGCTGTTTTTCCACGAAACAAAGAGGAATCGACCTTATTTTCGTCAAAACTAACTTTCTTAGTTTATATGCTAAAGAGTTTTACAAAGTCTCAATTTAATGCTTTTTCCAAGTACTTAAAAAGCACATTGTTCCCGTAAGAATAATCGTTTTCCTGTTATTTTATGTTGAATTTAAATAATTTTTCGTTAAATACGTAGTTTTCACTTTAATGAGTTATAACGTTATAACTTCAATGTACCTATAGCAAAAATAAAAAAAAGTAATTTTTTTAGTTATTTATAAGCTACATTTATGTAGTTCTATAGATAAAATGTAGTTTTTTAGTAAAAAAGTTAAAAAATGATACTATATTAAAATTGCCATATTTTTTTTGTAAAAATGCCTTTGTAAGACATTTATATGATATAGATAAAAAACACTTGTAAAAACTCTTAACATTTTTGTTGTGTAGCATATTTTACGTATCTTCACTCTTCAGTAGGTTTTACTTACTTTGAAAAGAAAGGAGGAATTTTTGAGAATGCCAAATATATTTTTTTCACTCTACCTATCTAACCATTTAGTCCAGAAAGACACTGCGCATCCGCTAGGAAAAATATTCTAATTCGGATTTTTTGCACAATCTTACTCAAAAAGGACTCCTTTTAACAAATTTGCATGTTGCCAGGGCCTAAAACTGGTCAAAAATTTTTTAAACGTTTTTTTTTTGTTTTTTTCCTAAAATAATTTTTTTTGCATGGAAAAAAGTTTTTTTAGGTTTTTTGGAATATTCCAAACAGAAAAGGTCTTTGGTGACTTTTCTCTAAAAATGATAGTTTTTGACATATAAGCGATTAAAAATTGAAAAATTGCGAAATCGGCCATTTTTTAACCCTCAAAAACTATGTGAAATACTGAAAATTTGAATGTTGCCAAGGTAGGTAGATATTCTTTAAACATCGATTGATGAAATCCCGAAGAGTTTTTTGCAAAACGATATTCAAAACTCCTTTGTTTTTTAATTGCTAATCAAGCGTGCGCGACACTATTTTCCACCGACAGTATGGTGCAAATGAAAGGAATAAATTCGTTATTTCGTAAACCGGCGACTTTAAGGAAAAATCCCGAAACAGGTCGATTTTTATTTTTAAGTTGTGATATTGTGGCATATATGGTATACTAGTGACGTCATCCGTCTGAGCGTGATGATGTAATCGATGATTTTTTTAAATGAGAATAGGGGTCGTGTGGTAGCTCATTTGAAATATTCTTCAATTCTCTAATCAGTAATGTAAACATTTACATAATTATTTATACAAGTTGTCCTTCTACTTCTTTTTTTTGTAAAATAATTTAATTTAATAAAAAAAATTTGGACACCCTGTATAAATAATTATGTAAATGTTTATATTACTGAATAGAGAATTGAAGAACCTTTCAAATGAGCTAGCACACGACCCCTATTCTCATTTAAAAAAATCATCGATTACGTCATCACGTCCAGATGGATGACGTCACTAGTATACCATATATGCCACAATATCATAACTTAAAAATAAAAATCGACATGTTTCGGGATTTTTCCTTAAAGTTGCCGGTTTACGAAATAACAAATTTATTCCTTTCATTTGCACCATACTGTCGGTGGAAAATAGTGTCGCGCACGCTTGATTAGCAATTAAAAAACAAAGGAGTTTTGAATATTGCATTGAAAAAAATCTTCGGGATTTCATCAATCGATGTTTAAAGAATATCTACCTACCTTGGCAACATTCAAATTTTCAGTTTTTCACATAGTTTTTGAGGGTTAAAAATGGCCGATTTCGCAATTTTTCAATTTTTAATCGCTTATATGTCAAAAACTATCATTTTTAGAGAAAAGTCACTAAAGACCTTTTCTGTTTGGAATGATCCAAAAAACCTAAAAAAACTTTTTTCCATGCAAAAAGAATTATTTTAGGAAAAAAACAAAAAAAAAAAACGTTTAAAAAATTTTTGCCCACCTTTTGGTCTTGGCAACATGCAAATTTGTTAAAAGGAGTCCTTTTTGAGTAAGATTGTGCAAAAAATCCGAATTAGAATATTTTTCCTAGCGGATGCGCAGTGGCTTTCTGGACTAATTATGTTTTCAAAATAGTTAATTTTAAATTGATAGAATTGTTGGATCCTATTGCTTATACTTAAATGAATTATAAATGAACAATGTTTAATTGTAATTAGGGTCGAAATAGCAAGGGTAGTATTGTTGTTTTTCCACGAAACAAAGATAAATCGACCTTATTTTCGGCATAAATAATTTTCTTAGTTTATATGCTAAAGAGTTTTAAAGTCTCAATTTAATGCCTTTTCAAGTACTTAAAAACACATTGTGCCGTAGGAATAATCGTTTTCCTGTTATTTTATGTTGAATTTAAATATTTTTTCGTTAAATCCGTAGTTTTCACTTTTAAACCGGGAGATATTAACAGAAGTTCAACCACGACTTTCTAAGTCCTGCCCTTTGCAATACTGGAAAGTTAGAGAAGGTACTTACAATTTGTGGGAAAATCCACGGGTTTCCTGTGACATTTTCCTGTGAAAATTAGATTTTCCATGAAAAAAAATTGGGAGTTGCGATGAAGTCTTGCCATATCCATACAATAACAGGATACTATCTATTTTATGAAGAAATTTTTTTGGGCAGGACGGTTGCAAAAGGACTAAGGGAGTATACAGATATACAAACATGTAATGAAAATAATGAAATTTTCATAATTTTCTAAGTCCTGCCAACTTAATAAATTAATCATATTTATTTCAAAATTACCAAAAAAAATGTTGGCATGACGTCACCTAATGTTTAACTGCACTTGTTTCTTGGAAAATTATGTATAAAATTTTGACTCTGGTTCTGTGATTTTCTAAGTCATAAAATAAATTTTGTTATAAAATAAATAATTTCAGTAGACATTATTCAAAATGGCAGGATGTTTAGTTACACCTTTTTAACTATATATAGTTAAAAAATGTGTAAGAAAATTCGTGGAAAATTACACGATTTTCTAATTCATGCCATTTCGCACATATCTCAAGAAGGTTAATATAAACCTATTGTCAAAGAGGCAGGATGGTTGTATAGTTATTTCGTATAAAAAAATTAAATTGTTTGTATGTAAAATTATTTAAAGGTGTTATACAAACATATTCATATCACCACAATTTTCTGAGTCATACCATGTCGAGTATGCTTGAAAAACACTAATCTAAAACCGTTTACAACTTGGCAGGATAACCGCAAAGATCAATAATACAAAAAATTAATTTGTATATCATTAAAACAATCGTATCCTAATAAATATTATTTTCCTGAATAACTTCTCGGAATTTTTACACACTTTTCAAATCTAATAGCAAACTGTAACATCTTTATTTTAAGTGATTAGATCATATTTTTATCTAAGTAGATGCAATAAAAGTAAATAAACAATTTTTACAATTTATTGGTTATAGTAGAGAATTTACCTACCCATTATATTATACAGGGTGTCCAGAACCTCTCATAACAAACGAAAACCGGAGATTCCTCAGATAATTTTAAGAAAATTTAACTCAATTCACCTAGTTCAAAAATGCTTCCGTGGAAAGCTAGAGCTCTTTAAAGATGGCGTCTTGTAATTCATCATCGTCATAATTCAACCCGGATCTATCCAATGCTGGATATAGGTCTCCCTCAGTATTCTCCATGCATTTCTTTCCCGTGCTGTCTGCATCAAGTTTCTGTCGATCCGTTTGATGTCATCAGACCATCTAGTTGGCGGACGACCTCTACTTCGATATGCTTCGTCTAGAAGCTTATCGGAAAAACGAAAACAGGTACACTTATTTATCTTCCAGAGGTCAATTGTCAAATGTCAATTATCAATTGTCAATTTTTAGTGCCGGTCATAGGGGTCCGTTTTGGGTACGGAAACGGATATTTTATCGAATAACTTTTCTGTCTAACTTTTAAGCATTTCTGACACTGGATTATTAAACTCTGGGATACTTTTGTACTAAAAGGTACTTTTGCTTTAACTCAGAAGTATACGCAGTGTTCTAGAAAAATCTATTTGAAAAATTTTTCGTTTTTTGGTGTTTTGAGTTTAAAAGAATATAGAAAAATTCTATTTAGGAAAACGAAAACTGCTACGTTTATTTCTCTTCCAGAGATGAATCGATTTTATCAATTGTGAATTCCTAGTACTGGTCATAGGCATCCGTCTTGGGTAGATTAACGGATATTTTATCTCATAACTTATTGGTCTTTAAATTTTTAGAAATTTTTGAGAGTAGAGTATTAAATTATGAGCTATTCTAGTACTAAAAGTTACTCTTGCTTTAAGTCGGCAAATACACAGGTTTTTTTAATTTTTTAAATTTTTTTCAAATTCAACAAACGAAAAATTTTAAAATGGATTTTTCCAGAAGACCGTGCATCCTACTGACTTAAAGCAGGAGTACCTTTTAGTACTAGAATACCTCACAATTTAATAATCTAGTGTCAAAAATACCTAAAAGGGAAAGACAAAAAAGATTCCTATGACCGGTACTAGAGATTCGCAATTGATGGAATCGATTTATCTCTGGAAGAAAAAAAGGCGGACCAGTTTTTGTCTTTTGAATTGGAAGCCTCCTGGAGATATAAAAACTAATTACAACGCGCCATCTGTAAAGAGCTTTAGCTCCCTTAGGCAGGCTTACAATATTACACTTACCAATATTTCAGCCAACAAATTTCAAATCTAATATAAAAATGTGGAGTCGGTTTTTCTGTTGTTATCAATAAATTTTTGTTGCATATCAATTTTATGCCGCCTATCTATGTGTTGTTATCAATATATTTTTGTTGCATAGCAATTTTATCCCGCCTTCTTACTTGTTCGAACACAAAATACACACGCATGTAACAGGCGCTAAGTTGCCGCACTCAACTGGTTTTCCTGATATTGTAGAATTGTAGATATTGTCCTGATATTGTTTCCTATATTTGATAGCAAAATATACTAACAACACCAGAATAAATCTATTTTTAAATACAGTATCTATCTACTTGCAACTTTTTGCATTGTGTTCAGGATAACATCAGGAAAAGGTGTACAATATAAAAATGGGTGGAAATTGCATTTTAGTGCATAACATGCATCCAAAATTGCATAAACCTGTCAAAACCTAGTGCTGAGAGTTGCTGCTAAGGCACGTCATCTGGAGTTTCGTGGGATATCGGCAATAAATTAAAGAAAACAGATTATTCGAGGGTTTTTGGGATGGCCGAAAACGAATATGACATTACAACCGACTCTCGGAGCACCTGGTGCCCAGGGTGACTGATCTCGAATTTAGAGAGTTTTTGGAGGTCGATTCTGATGGCGTATTCATGTTCAGCAACCACAAAACTCCTCGAGTAATCTACTTGCATCACTTTAGTGTCTGAAAGCCTCGAAATTTAAGAATATGGCGTGTATATTAGTCACCCCGAGCACTAGGTAAAGATCAGTTCTAATGTGACATTCTTGTTCAGAAACCCCAAAAACCACCTGAGTAATCTGTCTGTATTAATTTACTGCCGAAGTTAATATATAAATATGGTATAGAAAATGCTTAACAAATAAAAAGGTACCATAAAATATCATTTTATTATAATACTAAAATACAGGGTGTCCCATTTAAGAAAACTCAGAAAATATTCATTCCGAGTTTCAACCAACTCCATATATTAAAATATTTTGGTATACTATTAAAAACTGGCAATAGTAGACTACATTAACAATCGTTTAAACATATAAATTAATAGAAGTTTGGATATAAAATCACTAACAATATGTATAGGGTGGGAATGTTCCTACAAAATTAATAAATAAACGTAATTATATTTTAAACTACCTCGTATAATATTTTAAAACACTATATTTTATTAAAGAGAACATCGAGTAGAATCCAAAAATGTAAAAATATACAGGGTATTCCATTTAAAAAACATAAATTTGTGTCACCCTGTGAAAACGGGTAGCCCTGTATATTAGAAAATACTGTTAAATCATAGTCCTATCTGTGGCCCATGTTTTACCTATATAACTTTTTTCGTATATCTTACGACAAACGAGTAATTGGACTTTGTCACACTAATGCCCCACCCTGCATACAAAATAACCATATAACCATCCTGCCTCTTTGTAAATAGACTTATATTAAAATTCTTGAAACATATGCAAAACGGCATGACTCAGAAAATCGTTGACTTTTTCACGAATTTTCTTACAAATCTAGGACTCCTGCCGTCTTACAAGAACCGTTTAACCTTCCTGCCGAGTACCGAAAAGGTATTGATTGTATCTGAGTATTATAACTTTTTAAAGGCAGGACTAAGAAAATCATGGAATCAGGGTGAAAATCTTCCGCAGAATTTTCCAAGGGACAAGTATACTTAAACATTAGGAGACGTCATGCCAATATTTTTTTTGGTCATTTTGAAATAAATATGTTTAGTTTATTTAGTTGGCAGGACCTAGAAAATCATGAAAATTTCAATATTTTCCTTATATGATTGTATACATATATACTCCGTTACCCCGTTTGCAACCCTCCTGCCCAAAAAATTTTCTTCCTAAAATCGATAGTATCCTGTCTATCTACGGATATGGCAGGACTTAGAAATTCATCGCAAATCCCTATTTTTATTTTGTTGGAAAATCTAATTTTACAGGAAAATGTCACAGGAAATTTGTGGATATTTCCACAGATTGTAAGTACATCGTCTACCCTTCCAGTATTGCAAAAGGCAGGACTTAGAAAATCGTGGCTGAACTTCTGCATAATATCTCCCGGTCTATTTAATGAGTTATAACGTTATAACTTCCATGTACCTACAGCAAAAATAAAAAAGTAATCTATTTAGTTATTTATAAACTACATTTATGTAGTTCTTTAGAAAAAATATAGTTTTTTAGTAAAAAAGTTTTTGAGTTATTCGTGAAAAATCGATTAAAAACAAAAGAAAAATTACAATTATTATTTACAGCTCCCGGAACGAACCATGGCCGGTGACAAACGCTGTCGTCGGTCGTCATCATCATCATCCAGCCTTCTGCATCCAAAGTTGAACATAGGCCTCTCCTAATTTCTTCCAGTTTTGTCGATTTTGGGCTTTCTGCAACCAATTCCCAGCAATCCTTTTGACGTCGTCTGTCCATCGTGTAGGTGGTCTACCTCTACTTCTTCTGTCTTCTCTTGGTCTCCACACTGTAATTTTTTAAGTCCACCTCCCGTTCTTCATTCTGGCTACATGGCCCGCCCAATTCCATTTCAGCCATGCTACTCGCTCTATGACATCTGTGACGCCTGTCCTTCGTCTGATTTCTTCGTTTCTGACCCTATTTCTGAGAGTTAGTCCAAGTAGTGACCGTTCCATTCTTCTTTGGGCCACTCTAAGTTTCGTTGCTGTGGCCTGGGTTAACAATAATGTTTCGGCGCCGTAAGTCATGACTGGAAGCACACATTGGTTGAACGTCTTCCTTTTCAAATAATTTGGCAAGTTGCTCTTAAAGATGTCTGATAGAGCTCCGTATGCTACCCATGCTAAGGTGATCCTTCTGTGTAATTCAGCAGTTCGATTGTCCCTGGCAATTTGGATTTCATGCCCTAAGTATTTATATTTTTAGACCAATGCTATTTCGTTGACGTCGACTTTTGGATTTTCGCTTGGTACCAGGTTTGTCATGTATTGTGTCTTTCTTAGGTGTTTTAGTTTGGTGCAGACATAAGTTGAACAATTCCTTTATGTTGTTTGAAAGTCTATCTCCTACAATCTTTACGGCTTCTGTAACGATATTGTCTTTTCCCGGAGCTTTATTTCTTTTCATTTTTCTCAATGCGTTCCTGATTTCGTCTGTTGAAATATCAGGCATCAATTCCGATCCTTGGTTGACTAACCTTTTTCCTGAATCTTCTAGTGGCTCATCATGGTTTTGTTGGCTGTTGTGTAGTTCTGTATAGAAATCTTCTACTACCCTTAATAATTTATCTTCGTTGATGATGATAGTTCCATCTCTATCCTTTAATTTCGATATTTTTTTGCCATTTGTTAATTGTCTTCTTAGAACTTCGAGGCTCTTGTTATATTCAATTGTTTGTTGAATTTGTTCGTTTTTATATTTTCGGTTGTCCGTCCTAATACATTTTTGTATTCTTTTACTTATCTCTCTAAGTGCACGGTGTTTTTTACTTCTATTACTTTGCATTTTTCTCCGCTCTTCCTTTAATGCTTGTGTTTGGGGGCTTATTCTTTTGGTATGTGATGTCTTTTGGCAGTGTATCTTCTGGCTCTCTTCTACAGCTTCTATTATAATGTCATTAAGGGTGTTAACATTTAGGTCTGTATTCGTATCGCTTTCGAGAATGCTGTTGATATGTTCTTCAAATGAATTTATATTTTTAGACTCGGTCCAGGTAGTTGTGGACTTCTTTTTGATCATGCGGTATCTCTCTTTCCCAAGGTCTATTTTTATCGAGGCTTTTACCATTCTGTGGTCGCTACCTGTTTAAAACTGGTTTAGAACTGTAACGTCTTTAAAGATTTACTTCTTGTCGGTCGTACACCCACCTAAACTTTACGCAGACCAGGATTTCTCTCACTGGCCATGGCCATGGTTCGGCCCGTAAGCTGTACGAGTATGTAAGTCTAAAATAATTGACTTTTCGAAAAAACTATAAAATATTTTTTCCCTAGAATATCTCTATCGATTCGTGAGGTTACTTTCCTATATAAAAGCTCCCGTCTTAGTTAAGGTATATTTTACCCCCAGGGTAAAAACACTTAGAGTGTGCTCTAAGTAGGCCAGATTTTGCTTGTTAAGGTGTGTCCTACGTACTGTTAAAATTTCAAGAAAAGGATGTATTTTGATAAAGGAATTTTAAGGTAAAAACCGTAGTACACTGGACTATGTATTATATAAGTAATCATATTTCTTCTTCGTTTGGGGTAGATATAACTTTCTCTATTTGCGTGGTCTTCTCACTGATTGTCTTCCTGTTGGGGAACCATCTATCGCCGTCTTTACTACTTTGTTGCCATTCGGCTTATATAATCGTTCCATCCTCCTCTTCCATTTCTTACCCAGTCCATTTTGTTCTCTGCCTTAAATCTGAGACCTAATCAGTATTTCTTGCTATGGCCCATAGTGTCTTACCAGCGATTTTTCTAAGGGGCTTCATATCTGCTGTATCTAGCATTATTTTTGTTCTCCCTGTTAGGTTGTGTTTCTGCCACGCATGTCATTATTGGTGTAATGACCAGTTTGTAAAATCTGTCTTTCATCTATTTTCTATTTCGAGCTTTCCCCAGCGAGATAGTGTGATGCCTAGATATTAAACTCCATCGCTTGTTCTATTATCTGACCCTCCAGATCTAATTTACACCTTATTGGATTTGTAGTTATAACCATGCGTTTTTTTTTGGGGGAAATTAACATGTTAAATTTTCTGACGGATATAATTGGTGCAGTATACGTTGTAAATTAAATTAACTTTGAGAGTTTAGTAGATATTGCGTCGGCGCAGTAAAATATTGGTTTAAATGTCATATTTATTACTTTTTTATTTATTTTTTATTTAAACCTCGTAAGGGGTGCTTAGAATCATACGTAAACAACGGTGCGGGATGTATTTGCACCCCATCTGTATATCCATTTTTTTATATGTGAACGTCGGGGAAATTGATTTGAAAGATAATTAGGACTTGTTACCAGAGAACGGCAGTTCTCGTCAGTGGCGCACACCCACACCCCCTACACGCGACACTACTTACACACGAAATTTTCGATTTTATGAATCTGACTGAATTGAAAATTGAGCCAACTTCCATCTTAAAGTTCAGGGAAAGACTCACCCATTATGTCAACCATCCATTTTGGTCCAAAGGTGTGGATTTTACGGCCCTTCCTATTTAGGATCTGTTTTTCGTTCTCGTCCCCAAAACTCCCAAAAACTTAAAAAAAATTAAGTCCGACCTTTGCGGCTTCTAATGGCCAATTTCTCATATCGAGTTCAACTCCAGTTTAACCTGAATTTCTAGTAAACGTCAGTTTAAAGTCAAAATCGTCTTTCTCAATTTACGTTCAACCGATGCCGATGGCAGTTTAAACTTGAACCTATGACTTGAACGATGCTTGAACGGTGGAATTCGGCCGTTCAAAGATTTCAGAACTCAGTTCAGATGATTTCATGGACTACGCATGCGTTGTATTAATACGAAACGCTGTCATAGTATATATATATCTCCTATTTTATTATATTAAGCCTAACGATAAACGATAACATTATTTTTGTTTTTATAATATTTATTTATAATTATTATATGACTATTTGACTATAAATAATTAAATTTAACTTTATTCAAAAACAGCATAAAAAAGGTAGTTCAAAATGGCGACAGTTTTTTACCATTTGCCATCTATTGGCAGTTCTCGAAAGCTGTAGAACGAGCACTGACATGAACGTGCAATGAGAAATGCATTTCAAACAAAACCTAAGATCACCAGTGAATCTGGTTCAACTGAACCATAGATTACCGCAGGTATGAGAAATCGAGTCTAATAGTACTGAGCATTGCCTTTCCAACGCATGTCTAATTTTGACAATCGGTTATACCATTCAAAAGTCACCGAGCTCAGAAATATGATTCAATTTATAATTAAAAAAGGAAAATGTTTGTGGATATGTACCTATGTATGTATGTATTTATGTATGTATGTATTTATGTATGTATGTATGTATGTGTGTGGAAAAGTGTAACCGATCTGAATTTTTTGAAGTTATACTTCTTTAGGCGCGATTGAGGGTGAAATTTTAACATTCCCGCCGCATGCACACAACGACAGTATGGTGTTAGTCGCTAAATCTTTTAAATTATGTAGCGCAACTAAGGTGTGGGCGAAAAGAATATATTAGTGTTTTTAGTAAATATATTTATTATAATTTTTGTGTCTTTGGGAGTACGGTAATAAATATTATTGAAAATGTTTATTCAATTATCTATGTGTCACCGCGATTGTCATTATTATGACCGAGAAATAATCGTACGTAAGGGTAACCTCGGTAGCTCGTCGATAGAGCATTCGCATAGAGATCGGAAGGTCCCACGTTCGAATCCCGGACAATACATATTTTTTTGGTATTCTTTTAGTTTTTTCTAAAATTAATTTAATATTTAAATGCAATACAAAAAACTGTTTAAAGTAGATATATTGATTTTGTTGAAATCATATAGAAGTATAACTTCTTACGTGCGTACAAAGTACACACACATTCTTTTTTTTTCTGTGTTTGAAGAGTGGGTCAAGGCCGATTCAGAACCGGTGTAGTTTGTGACTTTTGACCACCCATAAGCCAGCTATAGGACTTGGTAGGTACAAAACGGCATATTTTTTGGGGGTATATATCTTCGGCTCAAGAAGAGACAGGAGAACTGGAAATACACCAAATTAATAGTGTTGAGTCAAGCTTTCAAATGGTGTGTAAACCGTCAGGATCAGACATACACACGGCTCAGTATATCCGAAAAGTGAAAAACTAAACTTTGAAAATTTTGGTTTTTTGACAATTACTCAAAATTTCAACTTACGAATTGCGCCAATAACTGAGCGTTTGTAGAAGGACTCTAGATGAATCTAACGGTGTATATCTCATATCCGGGAATATTCGAAGTTTTAAGTTATAGGCTTCAAAATTATGATCAAATCTATTATCTATGGGAAAAAACGGTTTTCAAGCTCAATAATTCCTGTAATAGCTTCAGTTATCATACTTGACCTTAGATGCACCAGATACTAATTGTCAATACGTTTCAAACTCATGTTTAGTGATTCAAATCGGTTAAGACGTTTAGAAGTTATTAAGCTACAAAAGTATAATCCAATTAACGATTATTCCCGAAATGGTTAATGTAGTTGTAGTGATTATGACGCTAACTTTGATCTGGCATCGAACAATCCGAGTTTATTTACCGGTCATCCCAATATTTTTTTTTCAATATATTTCGAATACAAAGAAAAATTAGTGTACATTCGATGGACACTAGGCTATTTTGCGACAAAGGCGACCCATTTATAAAGCTTAACGTGTAATCGAGAAACATTGTATTCAACTTCATACATTTAATTTATAAATAACTGTAAAAAATTCCTGATACAAGAATAAAAAAACCGCTAAACGCCGTAAAAATGAGTGGCGCATACAATATTCCAGCTACAAAAGATCTGATATGAATATTACGTGGAACGAAAATGTATTTTCATTTCGATGCAAAACAAAATTCTGGTTTTATTTTAAAATATTTTTCCATAATATTTGCTAAATTTGAAGTAAACGCGCCACAAAAGAATTTCAAAATTCAAACTGTATCAAAGTGACTCTTTTGTGACGCGTTTTACTTCAAATTGAGCAAATATTATGGAAAAATGTTTTAAAATAAAACTAGAATTTTGTTTTGCATCAAAATAAAAATACATTTTTGCGTCACGTAATATTCATATCAGATCTTTTGTAGCTGGAATATTGTATGCGCCACTCATGTTTACGGCATTTAGCGTTTTTTTATTATTGTTTATTATACTATGAAACATAATTTTATAAACAAAGTACTCATTAAAAAAAAATATTATCGTTGCAAGAGAAACACCTAAAATTTTTCACAGAATGAGCAACACAAAGTTTTTTCACACAATACAGTTATGCCGGGACTTTCGGTCTATTATCTCTGACATAAGTAACACCGACCTTGTCCCGTAGCTCTGTTAGCTCCAGGTGGAACATTAGAAACGTCCAATTCAAGATATGAAATTTTCGTCATTTGTACCCTCAGTAATTTTTCCAAAAACGCACGTAAACGCAATGAGTTTTAAATGCTGTAAACGAGGTCTACCTGCAGCTGCACCCCGCACCGCCTTACGAGGGTTAAATTCTTACGTCGGTAACGCTGGTGTATTTCTAGAAAACATAATATATATTCAAGTAAAATGCATATACCATCATAATAAACCTACTTATAAAAAGTAATCATCCAAATATATATACTCATTTTTAGTTTTTAAGTTTAATCCATTTTTGCGGTTGAATGGATTGGCATATCATGCCTTTATTTATACAGTCTAGACGTGCAGGTATATTTATTTAGTTACGTCACTCCTTTTTATAAAAAAAGAAAATAGACTACTAAATTTTTAACATAATTACGTTTACCTCAATATATTCAGAATAATATGTTGTATAATAATGGTGACAGTATGCAGCGCTGTATAGTTCTTCTCTTTGTTTTGAACTTAGTTGAATATATTCCGCGCACTTTAACTTTGGCTGAGTTCTTATGCAGATTTCTTATTTGGTTAACTAGGTGGTTCGGCACTTCCATATTTTCCGTTATACTCCAGAAGGGATTCCGTTTGACTGAATCGGAAACGTTTGTCTAATCTACGAAACAGCGCAGCATTGTAATATACGAAATGGTACTCAAATGATCCTTTTCCTGACTTAATGTTATAGAATGGGTAATTTCATTGTACAAGTTCTCTTTGGTTTCATCAACATATTTTTTGTATTCCACATACAAAGTATTAATTGACGTCTTAACTGCTTCTTTATCTAGCGTAGAAAATCATCTAACAGCTGATATAACATCATTGTAGCATATATCCTCGTCTTCGCAAAAAATATTTTGGCTTCTAGTTCAATTTCGCTTGACATATTTCCTTCATCTCCAACAAATCTCAAAATAGATGCCATTATTTCTACTTCAATTGACACGTTTAAGTTCACAGTTTCTTCACGTTCACGTATTGCTTTTGCATTAACTCGTTCCAAAGTATTTGTCCAAATCAGTGTCAATAGAGCTGTCTCAAAAATTTTATTCTGCAGTATCTTGGCTTCATTTTTAATTGTAAATTTTTCGTCTCTGTTGTTGCTTAACTGGGAAAAATAGGTTTGACGGATTCCTAGTTTTTAACTAAAACGTTTACAGCGTCAAAAGTTTCTACGCTTTGATTTCATTACTTCCAAGAATCCATTGCAAATTTGGTGAGACAGATAGCTAACTGAATCTTTTCATTTATTCGCATTCCGTTGTAAATGCTTAGATAAGAATTAGTCAAACTAGTATACAAGACAACTTAAGTAATTTCCTTTATGATGACTCGTTAAATCCTCATTGCATTAACGGAAAGCTAGCCCTTGGGAAGCAAGTCATTTAGTAGTGACAACAATTCTTCTTAGGACGTTTATTCAATAGTCAGCTTCGCATTTTACTTGCTCTTTCAAGGCAGCGTCTATAACTCTAAATGATGATCTTGTTATTCATGTAACCATAGAGTTTAGATGAAATTTACTTTTTTCGTGAGATTTGAGCAAAATATTTAAATGTTTCCAGTGGGTCCATCCAAACTCAGTTAAACTATTTTTCAAATGAAAATAATTTGCGCGGGTAACAATAAACAGCTTTAACACTTGCGTCGTATATTAGCCAATCTATTTTTTCCTTTCCTTTGCCTCCATTGGGTTTTTCTCTATAAAAGTTGCTTTTATTTAATCTTCTATTATAAGCTTATTCTCCATCTTCAAACATTTTTTTACAATGTTCTAAGGAATCACTTTTTTGTTAAAAGTTCACAGTTTTCATAAAGTCATCAGTCTTAAAATCAGACCATTTCGAAATTGCAGGTATTCCGTCGTCTTTTTTTTTCTATGTTGGAAAATACGTAGATTATTTAGAGGACTTTACTATTTTATTAGTAAAAGGAACGGGTCCTTACGGGGCTCGCGCCCCAAGCGCCCAGTGCATTAAAGGGCACTGGCTCTAGACAAATGTTTAACATTTTTAAATAGTGTAGGTATGCCTTTCATGGCTGTTCGCATGTTGCTACAGTTCTTTGTGCCAGACCGAAATTACCGAACTGAAATGACACATTTTTTAACTTATAATTGCTCGGGATACAATCGATATGTACCCATATGTTCACATTAATAGTTGTCAAAACTACTTAATATTTTTCGGAATACAAAAAAACACAAATATCACAAAAAATATTGATTCGCTTGTTAAAACATTTTGGGTTTGATCGTGTCATTCATTTGAAACGCTCTGGGCCCTATTGCAGCTTTAATTACCGCAGTTGTTTAGAAAATGTGGGCAGAAATTGTTAGTAATTTTAGGATATATCCATTTCCGCATCGGAAGGTGAAAATGGATACGCGATAATTGGTTTTCCCGTTTTTCAATCAAATCGTAGTCGGATTATTTTTTTAATGGCAATATTTTCCCAATGAAAGTAGTATTTATCTGTATGGAAGATTTTTCTTAAGGAAATGTAAGTGTTTATTGAAATTTGTACATATTATTATAGTACGGGATCCGAATACGAAGACAAAATGTACCATCTGCTTGTCGGATGAATTATATTTTTTATTAAATTTCATACATCGACAAATATTATTTATAGCATGGGTTGCCTATCAAAAGAGTGTCATAGTTCATCCTTAAGCGGGAGCCGTAGGTGTTGAAATCAATATTTTTGTTGTGAATTTTTTTTAAAGTATATGAAAATAATTTCATTTTTAATTTAAGTAAGCATATTAAGTATAATTCAAAGAATATTAAAAAAAATTCAAGTAACAATATTGAAAAATAAGCCAACGGTTGCAAATTTTTAAAGACACCTTAAAAAACAATGAATTTTGCGGTGGACGTCAGAATTCATCATTGGATCATGGTAGACAAAAAATTCAGAAAGATTTTATTAGCTTATGAGTTTCTCGAGGTAACGCTGTCAAGTCTCTTTTAGTTTTAACGATCTTTGACTTTTTAGTATCATTCAGAAGTCAAAACAACGAAATTTTTTACAGAAAAAAACGGTGAAATCAACATATTTATTATTGTTAAACAAAATACAAGCACAAATCAAAAAATACCTCGACAGAGCTACCTCAAGAAATGTCTAAAGAAAATATGTACAAAATTCCAGGTGAGTTGGTCAAGTAGTTTTTGAGTTACAATGTCTACAGGCTTTGAAAAAAGCAGTTTTGAGAAAAACGCTTTTAAGGTATTGTCAACTTTTATTTTAATTTTTTTTGTCTGTGAAATCGTAAAGTGATGCACATCGGATTATGTTTTTGAATCGCAGAGTAATTTACAAAAGAAAATGAGAACAGCTCTTAACCGTTTCTCACTACGCTCAAGCGCGCTGGCGCGAAGATGCTGCAAAGCGAGTCGAAGGTAGAGGGATAGTGTTGAATATCCCTATCTTCGACTCGCTTTGCAGCAGGTTCGTGTCAGCACGCTTGAACGTAATGAACAACGGTCAACAGCTGTTCTCATTTTCTTGTGGAAATTACTCCGCGATTCAAAAAGATATTCCGGTGTGCATCATTTTACGATTTGACAGGCAAACTGAGAATAAAATAGAAATTGAAAATAAAAGTTGTCAATAAACGCTTTTTCCTCAAAACTGCTTTTTTCAAAGGCTGTAGATATTGTCACTCAAAAACTTCTTGACCGACCTACCTGGAATTTTGTATATATTTTCTTTAGGCATTCCTTGAGGTAACTCTACCGATATATTTTCTGTTTTATGCTTATTTTTTATTTAACCATAATAAATATGTTGATTTTCGCCCTTTTTTGTGCAAGAAATTTCGTTGTTTTGATTTCTGAGTGGCACCAAAAAGTCAAAAATCGTTAAAACTAAAAAATTCGTCAGAGTTATCTGGATAAATATATAAGCTAATAAAATCTTTTTGAATTTTTTGTTTACCATGATCCAATGATAAGTTCGGATGTCCACCGCAAAATCCATTTTTTTTTCGAGGTGTCTAAAAAAATTTGCCACAGTTGGCTTATTTTTCAATATTTTTCATTGAATTTTTTTTTAAGTATTCTTTGAATCATACTGAATACGCTTATTTAATTTAAAAATAAAATAATTTTATCACACTTTAAAAAATAATTCACAAAAATATGCTTGAAATGTTGATTTCAACCACTACGACCCCCCCTTAAGGATAGCTATGGCACGATTTTGATAGGCAACCCTATCGTTTTTGGATCGTGTTTGTCTATGTATGAAATTTAATAAAAAATGTTTCATCCGGCAAGCAGATGGTACATTTTGTCCTCCTATTCGAATCTTAGACTATTACTTGTATGCGCAAATACAAATTGTATTTGTTTTCACTTGAAAATCATCATTTAAGGAAATTTCATTTCTACTTTTTAGTCTGAGTGGGTCTCCGACTTTCTATGTTGCTTACCTATTATGTTTCTGATGATTTGATGAATTAAAGAGTATTAAATTCGAAATAAAAATATATCCATAAATAGGTACATACTTAGTTGCTGAGATGCAGGGAATTAAATATTTGAAATCAAAATTAAAAAAATGTGATAAATCGAAAATTATTTTCGTTTATTTTCTCAATCTCGTGAATAAGTTGGTTGCTTTCAATAATTTATATAGGTATGGGAATAAACTACCAAGAATTTTAGTAAAAATACATTTTTCTTTTATTCTGACGTTCCGATTTCTAATCCGGAAACCGATTTCGGAAAAAATTCCTGAAATAAAAATTGGAAATACAGTAAAACCTCTGTAAGGGACGGCTCTTATAAAGTAACCACCTGCGTATAACGACCAATTCTGAATTCTCAGTAGTGAATATAGATTTCCATTTTTTTTGTACCCCTTTATACCGATCACTCCCTTACACGACCGCGGACACCCATGATCGGAATTTCGTAGTATCCGTCAGTGATAAAGACCCTCAATAAAGGGCAATTGAGATGTCTTAAGAAATATAAATAGGGTACAAATTCCTTAATAGTAGGCGGATTAATAAAAATTACTCCTTACTGTTTCTACTGCTGCCTATTGCTGAAAATTTTAAAGTTAAAAAGACCCAAGTAACCATATTTTTATAAAATAAATCAAAAAATGTGTTTTAAGAAGGTGGTAACACTTAACAAAAAAGGAAATTTGCAAAAATCGAGGCACTTGCTGTGGATCAAGCTGTGTTATATTGTTTATTAAAGCTCAAAATATTAACTTGCCAATGTAATTCAAGCCAAAGCTCTTTAACATGTGCAGTGCCTAGGACTAATTGACTAAAAAAAGGATGCAAATTGACAAAAATAAAGATAGACAGATGCCCATAATAGATAGACATAATTGACGTCAAGAATCCAGTGATTGGTTATAAAGATTTTAAAAAAATCTGTACAGTGGAACCCCGATAAGTCGGCCCCCGATAACACGGAAGTCCGGCTAACCCGGATCGATTTTCATCAGACAATCATTTCGACAATAGAAACGTATGTAATATAATATTTGAGAGTTAATGTGTATTTGTGTAATTTGAACTATACGATAGTAAAAATGACTCATGACACACGGCGGCAGAACGACGTTCATTGACTCAGATTATCGGAAACAACAGACGCCTGTATTTCTTTATTTATTTCAAACTGTCTTAGCATTGTTTGAAAAAGACTAAAAGACTATTTAAAAAATCCTTTTTTAGACAATGGTCTTAGTCTCCACTGTTCTTAACCATAGAAGGACCTTTTTCTTCGGGTGCTATGTCCGTTTATCGAACGTTAGCGATCATGTTGGCTATCATAACTTTATTCGCAGCAGATCTGAAGAGCGATTCCGAAGTGTGACCAAACCATTGCCTCAAATTTCTTAATGTTGTTCTGAAGCTATTTCCTTGTGGCATTTTTATGATTAATTATTTATATGGGAAATAAGCCACAATTAAAATGAAAAAAAAAAACAGCACCCGATTTGGGCGTCGAAACGTTAATAAAATTATTTTTTTTTCATTTTAATTGTGGCTTATTTCCCATATAAATAATTAATCTCAAATTTCTTGACCAAGATGTTCTTCTTCTTCCTCGACTTCTTCTGCCTAATATTTTACCCTGCATAATTAGATATAGAATGCTATATTTTTCCGGATGTCTACAAACATGCGCAAAATACTCGAGTTTTCTAGACTTTATCATTTTTACCAGTTCTCTGCCTTTCTTCATCCTGCTCAGAATAATATCATTATGCACCCTGTCAACACCACCTGATAACACCATAATTCAAAGGATTCAACCATCTTAAGCATTCTTCATGTTAAGGTCCATGACTCAACTCCGTAGAGAAGAACGGAAAACACGTAATACTTTAAAATTCTTGTCCTAAGACTCAAATTTATGTCATGACCGCAGAGAATTTTCTTGTAACGGAAAAATGCTGATTTGGCTTGAGCAATTCTGCAACGTATTTCGGTGGATGGATCCCAATTATCAGTGATTCTGCTTCCCAAGTATGTTATAGATTCAACTCTCTTAAGTTGTATATCATTAACGTGAATTCCAGCATCGATGACATTATCCTTACTGACGACCAGATATTTTGTTTTTTTGATGTTAAGGTGGAGACCATAATTACTGCACTGTGCTACCACAGAATCCAATAGATATTGTAATTTGGTATCACTACTGGCAATCAGTACAGTGTCGTCTGCATATCGGAGATTATTTATCAGTTTCCCGTTTATCACAACTCCACCTTGTGTAGTACTGAGTGCCTCTTCAAACATCTTTTCTGAATAAATGTTAAAAATTAATGGTGAAAGAATACATCCCTGTCTTACTCCACGTTGAATTTAAATCTCTTCTGTGTGGTCACCGTCTATTCTAACTGTGGGTTTTTTAATTCCAGTACAAGTTAGCAATGATTTTTAGATCTTTATCGTCAATATTAGTTGACCTTAGAACATCTAACATCTTAGTATGTGATACTTTGTCAAATGCTTTTTCGAAATAAAGAAAACATAGGTACACATCAGCATTTACATCTCTACTCCTTTGTACTAATACCTGCAACCCAAACAGGGCCTCTCGTGTACCTAGTCCATTTCTAAAGCCAAATTGAGTTTCGCCCAAATGTTCTTCGATTCTTTTATATATTCTCGCATGGATCACACGCAGAAAGACCTTAAGTACTTGACTCATTAGGCTAATGGTTCGATGATCATGACATTCTTTTGCCTTCGCTTTCTTGGGAATTGGTATAAAAGTAGATTTCAGCCAATCATGTGGTAAGTAACCATGATTATATATAGCATTAAACAAGTCAACCAATACTTTACTTCCGCAATCTCCTAGTAGTTTTAGAACCTCTGTGGGTATTTCATCAGGTCCCATGGCCTTCTTTAATTTTGACAGGCGTATAGCATCTTCCACTTCGCTTTTAGTTATAGGTGGTCCACTATTCGCGTCTGTTATGTTATGTTGTATTGGTCGATCATCCTGAAAAAGATCCTCAATGTATTTCCACCATCGGTGAAGTTTTTGTTTGGTGTCAAACAATAGATTTCCATTTGAATCAGCTATGGCACGACTACTTATATTTCCACACTTTGCTAATTCTTTTACCTTCTTATGCATGTTGAAAGAATCATATTTTCTTTCATACTCCTCGATTTCTCTACATTCTTGGGAGAACCATTGCGCTTTAGCACTCCTTATTTTCCTTCTTATTTCAGTGTACAATAACTTATACTGGTCTTCATTGCGACTTCTGTGTAGTCTTCTTCTTTCCATCAAATCGAGAATTTCCTGCGTCATCCATCTTTGTTTTGGTTCAGCTTTCACCGTCTCCAATTTCCCTTTTATATGAGTCTGAATGGTATCTCTTATATTTGTCCATATTTTTTCGATTCGATTTTCCGGTGATACTTCAGTGATACTTTCGATGTTTTCCATTTCTCTTTCCAAGTCTGTTACAAATATATGCTTAACGTTTGGCTCTTTACGCGCTTCTAGATTCATTTTAAGGTTTGGCTTCTTCCTAAATATGTGTTTTAATCTTACGGTCATCTTAGCCAAGAGTAAATTGTGATCTGATGGCACATCCGCGCCTGGATAGGTTTTGACTGACGTTATATTATTTCTGAATCGTTGATTGACTAGAAGGACCAAGAAGGGTTAAAAAGTATCCGCTACATTGCATTACATCCAATTTTCTAAATACCTTTGTTCCTAAAATTCTCAAATAGTTAGTAGTTGTCAGTGTACTACTGCCCTATTAGATGGCATAATTAGAAATTCTATAGTTTAATTCATTTCCTTATACTTTTATAAAAACTTGACAGTGGACTATAAATAATCCTTTTGAATACCTTCAACACCATCCCAAAATGAAAAGGGATGATATAGGTAATTCATGTGTCAAATTAACAAAATCCAAAAGGAAAAAGGCCAATCAGTGGGCAAAAACAACCATAGTTTTTTCAAAATACAAGTATGTATTCGGTAAGCACAGCAAGAAGTAAAAAATGTTTATGTATAAAAGTGTTATTTTTAAAACCCGTGTTGAGCTGCCCCCCCCCCCCCACTTGCAAAAATTAAAAAACAAATAGCCCTGATTTATGAGCTTTCATATTCAGCAAACTAAAAATTTTGAGCTCGTTCCACTGAGCAGGAAATTAATACTTTAGTGGGGGGGGGGTTGAGTCAGCCCCCCCACTACTTAAAAATAAGAATATTGAATCTGTTTTTGCGGCAGAATTACGAGCTATTTATGAGCTCTTGAAATTATATAGTTTCGATTTTTGAGCTCATCCCCTTCACCCCAAAACAACCCTTTAATTGATTTAACTTAAGACAAAAATGCTGAGAAAACTTAAAATATATCGTATTGCGGATATAATTCCTATAGCTTATATACTCTAAGAATAAACTATTAAATCACGTGCATTTAGATTATTGAGCTACAACCCCTTCGTAAGAAAACCACCCTATCTTCCCGGCTTAAGAGAAAGTTGTACTTAAATGCATTAAATTAATTATTTGGCGACTACATATCATTTAATAATTTATAAGCTTCCAAATTACGCGCATTTAGATCAGTAAATTGCAATTTATTTTGTATAGTAGTTTAATTCGTATAGCTTATCTTCTAAGAATAAACTTTTAAATCACGCGCCTTTCTATTATTGAGCTACAACCCCTTCGCAAGAAAACCATCCCAAATTCCCGGCTTAAGAGAGAGTTGTACTTAAAATAATTTAAATTAATTATTTGGCGACTAGATATCGTTTAATAATTTATGAGCTCGCAAAATATACACATCTCAATTATTGAATTGCCAGTTTCTTTCTATAGTGCAGTCACTGAAGATAAAAATCAACTATAACCTTCAATTTCGGTAAATCTCCATTCATTTTCACGAAATTAGTGAGTGGATTTTGATGCTATCAACTTTTTCTGGAGCTAATTTTTGATAGGTATTCCTAAGTACTTTGACAAGTATTTAGTACCTAAGTGTTATAAAATGCATCTCTTTCCCGTTATTTAAGCTTGAATACTTAGATTTGAATAGTCGCAGAAAAAATATACATTTTTGCACGATTGATCATTTTTGACTGTTTACCGTGACAGATTTTACGTCAGTAGGTGACATTTACTAGCAACTCGACGGTAAGTAATCCAACTCGACGGTAAGTACTCCAACTCGACGGTAAGTAATTCACTTACCGTCGAGTTAAAAAATCTTTTAATTTTAATTTATTTTTTGAAAGAATAAAGAAAACTAACGAATTATTTATTAATATTGAAACTTATGGTACAATTTGTTAAATTATTTAATGAAATCCCACTTGTTTGGGCTGTAATTTCACTTCTAACAGAAACTCCTGCAGAATCGCATACATTAGTAGTATCCAACATTTTTTCTCTTCAAATACGCGATCAAAGTTGAAAACTTGGAAATATCAATGCCATCATAAAGAAAAACGGTGGATTTAATCATTGAATATTTTTATACGAAATATGCCAATAGAGTCTTTTCTTCGATTCTTAAATTCTTGCCTTCGCACCATTTTTTAAAACTTTGGTAAAGGATTTTGGATTTTTCGGGAATAATTGCGGAACACCCTTCTTCCCAAGCCCGTTCCATTTCTTCAAATTCACTTTCGCTCATATTTTAATTTATAATAATCAAAATTGTATTTAAAATGATTGACAACTAAATAAAAACTCAATTCTCCATTGTTGTTATGCTAACAATTTACTACCTACCTAGTTACTACCTAACAACCAAAGTATCTATCTTGATAAAATGAATGAAACTAGTCAATATGACGAAAATGTTTAATTTTATAATTTATAATGGTATCAATCGTGCAAAAAACGTTATAAGCATGTCGAACGTTAAGGGTAACCGATCTCAGACAATAATTGGAGTCGTCGCCCCGCTCCTCCTCCAAACAATTGTCTTCGATCGGTATAAAACCCTTACCGTTCTCCATACTTAATATACTATTAATTACCAATAACTTACTTTAAATTAACATTACAGGGTTTTTCAAGTAAGCAATTTATTATATTTTTTTATTAGCTTCAATTTTAGTGATGAAAACTTTTTTGTCAAAAATTGCAGTTTTTGAGTTATTTATGAAAAATCGCTTTAAAGCATGCATTTTCTTTCACAAAAATTAAAATATTTGATCTTTAATAACTCAAAAAGTATTGATTTACTAGTAACATTATATAACAAATTTTGCTTATAATTTGTCCCTCTCTCGATTTGTGGGGTTATTTTTAATAAAGTAATTTTCACCCCGAGAAGGGGTGACATATACCCCAGGCTAAAACCGCAAGTTGTTGTTGTCAATTCGTGAAAATGAATGGAGATTTATGAATGGGATGGTTTTCTTGCGAAGGGGTTGTAGCTCTATAATCGAAAGGTGCGTGATTTAAGAGTTTATTCTTAGAATATAAGCTATACGAATTAAACTACTATTAACCTTTTTGTAAAAACTTACAGATTTTCAGTGATTTACGAAAAACCGCTTCAAAACATGCATTTCTTTCACGAATAATTAAAATATTTGATCTTTAATAACTTAAAAAGTATTGACTTATTTTAATAACTTTATATAATAAATTTTGCTTTAAATTTGTTCTTTTATTGATTTGTGCAGTTATTTTTTTTAAAATAATTTTCACCCCCGAGAAGGGGCGGTATTTTCACCCTCAGGGTGAAGGCGCAAGGTGGTACCATGTCACCTTTGTTTCTTGACGTATCCTCTAACCACTAACCAAATTTTCGTGAAAATCGATGAAGGTTCACCGAAATTGAAAGTAATCGTTGATTTTTACCTTTAGTGACTGCACTATACAAAATAAATTGCAATTTACTGATCTAAATGCGCGTAATTTGGAAGCTTATAGATTATTAAATGATATGTAGTCTCCAAATAATTAATGTAATGCATTTTAAGTACAACTTTCTCTTAAGCCGGGAAGATAGGGTGGTTTTTATTATAGGGTTGTTTGGGGGTGAAGGGGATGAGCTCAAAAATCGAAACTATATAATTTCAAGAGCTCATAAATAGCTCGTAATTCTGCCGCAAAAACCGATTCAATATTCCTATTTTTAAGTAGTGTGGGGGGCTGACTCAGACCCCCCATTAAAGTATTAAAATCCTGCTCAGTGGAACGAGCTCAAAATTTTTAGTTTGCGGAATATGAAATCTCATAAATAGCTCATAAATCAGGGCTATTTGTTTTTTGATTTTTGCAAGGGGGGGGGGGCAGCTCAACACGGGTATTTTTAAATTAGTTTAAATAAAGAAGCACGTTTTTGATTAATTTATGTGTGGACATTATTTATTGACCCTCCTTGGTCCTCGCTGTTTCTACTAAAAGGTTGGTCCTGCGAGGGTTAAATAACATAACATCGTTCTGATTGTGACCCTATTGTGTAGTATTATAGTCGTATTGTTCGCTTCCGTTCTGTAATCGTGTTTCAGATAAGTTTGTGTTTGCATGTTTTTTTGTCTACGCAATGGCAACAATGCGTAAAAATGTTGTAGTGGCAATTGAAAAGAAATTAGAAGCATTAGGTAAGATTGATAAAGGCGAATCTTTAAAAACAATTGCACCATCATATGGTGTCGGTACATCTACAGTTACGGATTGGAAGAAAAATATAATTTTTTATAGAGTTTTAAATAGAATTTTTTACCAAGAAATGAACAATACTCTATACAACTATACGTAATTTAGATGTGTACTGTGCATAGATTTTTCATGTTATTTCAATTATAACGGAGTAGACCAGGGCACATCTGTAAAAATATTAGAACATTTGGACGTTGAGAGGTGACTCAAATTTGTTTGCAGAAATTGCTTGAAAATAACTCAAATAATAATATTTGAGTTATCCTCCCTCTCAAAAAGGTCCGTAACATTGTTTAAATAATCAAAATGTCAAAAAATGAAGGAAAAATTCGATTTTTTTTCTTCGTTTTTTGCTTATAACTTTAAAAGTATTCATTTCCGAGAAAAGTTGTACTGACATAAAAGTTGAGTACCTAATTAAATTTTCTACAATATAGAATTGGTTAAAAATTTAAAAAATAGTCACCCTTGTTGCAAAATAGCAATGATTGCGAAAAAAACCATAGAAAAACAAGTATCCGCATTTTACGTTTTTCAGCCATTTATGCTTCACTAGGACTTTCATATTTCACCCAGAAAAACTATATGATACAATTAAACAATACTGTAAATATCATTAAGATCGGTTCAATAGATTTTGCAAAATAAATTTTGCAATCCAGCGTTCGCAAAAAAAAACATTTTTCAAAATGTTACAGGACTGAGAATAGAGCAGATAGTAAGTTCAAATTTTTTTTACATATAGAAGTGTACTCTACCTTTAATTTGCAATTTGCAAAATTAAAATCTATTAACTGCTACGACGTCAGGAATTTTTTTAAATAAACATTAATTATTGGTGCTACGCGCAGCACAGCGGATAGTTTGCTCTGATTGGGCATTCCAATGACCTTTGATAATGATGATACATTTTAATTTTTATTACATTTCGATATAGATAAATAAATTTGTTTATTGCAAAATAAAAACACATACTCTATCCTTTGAAATTACAGTTTTTTTAGCAAAAGCTTTCTTTGTTCATATATTTTAACGTAGAGAATAAAAGTTTATTATTTTTCAACACATGCAATTGTTTAAACAATATTTCACAAACAATAATAAAATTAGTTTGATTTTTGTGGAATTAAAATATTAAAATACAACAAAATATAGAGTAAGAAAATAATATATTAGATAAAGATTGAAATAAATTTTGGTGGAAATCAACTTGTGTGAATCGAACACCGCTGTCCTGCGCGTAGCACCAAAAATTAATGTTTATTAAAAAAATGTCCTGACGCCGTGGTAATGAATCTATTTTAATTTTTCAAATTGCAAATGAAAGGTACAGTACACTTCTATAAGCAAAAAAAAATGATACACTTCTATAAGCAAAAAAAATGAATAATCAACTTGCTATCTGCTTTATTTTCAGTCCTGGAACATTTAAAAAAAAATGAATTTTTTTGCGAAAGCTGTATTGCAAAATTTATTTTGCGAAATATATTAAACCGATCTTAATGAAATTTACAGTTTTATTTTACTGTATCATAAAGTTTTTCTCGATAAAATATGAAGGTCCTAAGTGTAGCATAAATGGTTGAAAAACGTAAAATGCGAATACTTGTTTTTGTATAGTTTTTTTCGAAATTATTGCTATTTTGCAAAAAGGGTGACTATTTTTAAATTTTTAACCAATTCTATAGTGTAGGAAATTTAATTACGCAACTTTTATGTCAGTACAACTTCTCTCAAAAATGAACAGTTTTAAAGTTATAATCAAAAAACCAATAAAAAATCGAATTTTTCCTTCATATTTTGATATTTTGATTATTTAAACAATGTTCCGGACCATTTTGAGTAGGAGGATAACTCAAATATTATTATTTGAGTTATTCTGAAGCAATTTCTGCAAAAAAATTTGAGTCACCTCTCAACGTCTATCTCAAAACCGATGCGCCCTGGACTAGAGGTTATCTGTAAGTATACCGTATTTTATTAATTTTTAGCATATTCTCCGGCTAACCCGGGTTTTCGATAACCCGGATCGGTCGCGGTCCCGATTAGTCCGAGTTATCGAGGTTCAAATGTAGTAAATTCTTTAATATTAATGTTGAAAATGTGAAATCTTTTAAAGAAAAACTGTTTGATATTTTAAAGGATTATGCCTCCAAAGTTGTGTTAATTGCAGATGTAATGGGTCTCTACTATCGTGCGTTGTCCACAAGGACATACGTATTTAAAAACAAGTATCCCGGAGGAAAAACTATAAAAGAAAAAAAAAACAATATTGTTATATTCAACTATGGGAGGTGTAAAGCAGGAACCAATTAGATATACAAATATCATCGATGCCTTATACACTTCCAGGTCTCTTCAATTCGTCTCCAACAAAAAGGCATTACAGCACATATTATGATGCTATATTATGCTGCGTCCACACTGGTAAAAATTTGCGTCGAACAAGCAGTTCTTCGCAAATATTTGCGTGCTCAAAGTAAATTGTGCTAGTGTGGACGTGCTAGTCGCATGAATCGGATGCAAGAATTTTCGATGCACACAACGCACACGCTCCATCGGTTATCGTTTTCGAGCGAAGATCAAATGATTTGAGCACCACGTCCTCACTGGTAAAATTTGTGTGGTGCAACTAATGTGTTAGATTTATTTAGTTTGAGGAATGCACTGATGATGATCTGAATAAGATCGAAAACGTTCTGCTTTTTACTCCATTTGGACGACACTCTTTAAGAATTTTTTTTTAATAATAAAATTTTATACCATCATACAAACTGACATTTTTACTTCTATGTAAGTTAGAATTATTTCAGTTTTCACCAAAATTAAAATCCATTTTTGCGCCACGTAATATTCACATCAGCTCATTGCGGATTAGCGGTTTTTTATTCTTGTAGATTATACAAATTATTTGTGTGACAAAGAGATATCCGGTTTTTTTTATATATATTCTATTATTAATAATAATAATAGAGTTTATTTGTCATCATCATCATCACGTAGCGCTACAACCCTGGGTGGGTGCTGGCTGACTGTACAACTTTCTTCCAATTTGTTATAGAATAGGATAGAATACAATAGAAATATGCTTTATTGTCACTGAAAATTATACAAATTTTATGGACAAAGCTTAATATAAAGTCAGAAAAAAATAAATAACATCTTACAATAACAATAACAAATAAAATTTTCTGAAATTTGATAAATCGTCAATATAAAAAAAATACAAAAATACAAAATATAAGTTAATAAAGTAAAGAAAAAAACAAAATCGATATATTGCAACCATTTATAGAAATTGCAAAGTAAACATACAACAAAGTAAACTATAGACATAGGAACTAATAAGTTTAAGCTGCTGCATGTGACACCCAAATATAGATAAGTTTGGTTACTTGTACATTACTGTAATTTCTTCGTTAGTCATTAAGAAACTTCTACTGAATAATATGGTCTTTAAGATAGATGAACTTTGTCATTTTACGGAACTTGGGGAAAGATGTTGCAGATTTGAGTTGTAAAGGAAGATGGTTGTATAGTTTTTTTGCGGAATATAATATAGATTCCTTTACTAACTCAGAGGACAGGATCGGTAAATAGACATCAAAATTTGAATTTCTGGTGGAGTAGTCATGATGAGGCCTAGCTGGAAAGACATGCATGTGTTTACGAATTAAGCAAACAGTTTCTAAAATATATAAAGATGTAAGGGTTAAAATTCCGTGATCTTTGAAGTAACTTCTGCAAGGTGTTGTTCTTCTGAGGCCAAACAGATACCTTATTGCTCTTTTTTGTAATTTAAAAATAACATCTAATTGGGCAGCTGTACTAGAACCCCAAAAAGGAAGACCATTGCGAAGATGATACTCGAACAAAGAAAAATATGTTAGTTTAGAAGATGCTAAATTGTGTTCTTTCGAAACAGATCTTATAGCATAGCAGGCTGAGGCGAGTTTCTTACTTAACAAATCGATATGAAGGGACCATTTGAGGTTGCTGTCTAAAAAAATACCAAGAAATTTTACAGAATCAACGGTAGAGATCTGGCTGTTATTAACAAGCAGGGGTTGAAGAGCACTTTTATTATTATTATTATTATTATTATACATAAACAAGGGCAGAGGGACAAGTCCCTATTATGCCCAAAATCAAAGAAATTACATAAGTAACCTACTAGTAAATACAATATAAAAAAAAACAACAACAACAAAAAAAAAAGATACAATTTGGGTTTACATAAAAAAAATATTTCAACTATAATAGAAAACTGTCAAGTCTGTTTTTAAATGTGTTGGTAGAGGGGGCTGAGACAATGTTATCATCCAGGTTATTCCAAATATCGAAAACTCTATTTGTTAAAAAACGTACAAAACTTGGTCTCGTACAAAACTTCTCTGTTTTCAGTTTAAATTGGTGACCTCTAAGGCGTTCATCTTGATTGATTGTAAAAATTTCGTCGAGATTTCCGAAATTAAATTTTAATATTTTAAATGTGGTTATTAAGTCGCCACGTTGTCGGCGAAGTCCAAAAGAAGTTAGGTGGGCCATACTGAGCCTTTCTTTATAGGAAGGTCTTCTCAGTCCCAATGGAATTCGAGTATATAAATGGGATATATATAAATTCGAACTTTTATAGGATAATGCTACTGTTTTATCCACGTTAAAAGAGAGTAAATTAGAGTCAGACCAGGTTTTTATCGTAAGCAAATCAGAAGTTATAGTTGCATGAAGAGATGCAATAGTTGAGTTACTCCAAGTGATACTGGTATCATCAGCAAAAAGAAAAATTTTTTCATCGATGTTTAAGTTAGTGATGTCATTTATAAAGATAAGGAACAGTAGAGGACCCAATACTGAACCTTGTGGTACTCCACATACAATGTTTTTGAGACTAGAGTCAGTATCATTTGCTCTAACTAGTTGTTTCCTATTATTCAAGTAAGATTGGAACCAATTCAAAGAAATACCTCGAATCCCATAGAAATTTAGTTTTTTAATCAAAATGTGGTGATTTACACAATCAAAAGCTTTGGCATAGTCACAGAAAACAGTGGCAGTATAAAGATTATTGTTTAGCGCTTGGTAAACCTCATGAAGCACAGAAAACATGGCATCAGTGGTACATTTATTAGTTAAAAAGCCGAACTGATTTTGGGATAAGATGTTGTTATCAATGAGAAAGGACATAAGACGGGTTTTTATGAGTCTCTCAATAATTTTTGAAAGTACCGGTAGTAAGGCCATAGGTCTATATTTGCAAGCACTAGATTTTTCACCACCCTTATGAAGGGGAATAATAATGGCTAACTTTAGGCATGTTCGGTCTTCCATCAACCTAGGGTCAAATGGGATGTTCATTTTTCGGAGATCTGCCTGGATCTTATCTCTCCATCGCGTTCTGGGACGTCCGAGTGGTCTTTTGCTTGTAGGAATCTCCTCCCATACCAGTCTTACAAGTCTCTCGTTATGAAGTCTGTGCAGGTGGCCTGCCCATCTTATTCGCTGTGATTTAATGTCTTGGACAATATCGGTGTCATTGTAGAGTTCTTTTAATTCGAAGTTGGTTCTGATCCTATACTGGTTTGTGTTAATGTCGTGGTGAGGTCCGAAATGTTTTGGTCATGGTCCACGTTTCGGAACCATATGTTAGTACAGGTCTGACGATGGATTTATAGATTTTTATCTTGGAACTTCTTGTAAGAAGATAGAAGAGAGAAGATATAACCATACAAGTGACAGAAATTATAAAAGCTATAAAAGAACTGAAAAACGGTAGGTCTCCAGGACCAGGCGATATCCCAGCCGAACTAATAAAATGTGGATCACAAAAATTGTTTGAAACCGTCACTTGGTGCATAAATCAATTTATAAATGGTTCTCCCATACCCGACGAGTGGAAAATTGCTTATATTTCGTCGATCCATAAGAAAGGAGATAAGCTTAAATGTGAAAACTATAGAGGGATATCAGTGACTAGTACATTCAGCCGTTTGTATGGACGAATAATTAGAGACCGCATTGAGAAGGAGTACAAAGACCAAGAGGAAGAAGAACAATCCGGTTTTCGAACAGGAAGAAGCTGTACTGATAATATCTTCTGCCTCAAACAACTAATAGAAAAAAAATTAAGCACAAATCAAGAAGCCCACCTCATGTTTATTGACTTGCAGAAGGCGTACGATACAGTTCCTGTAAACAAACTCTGGAACGTGTTACGACAGACGAATATTAGTGTCACCTTAATAAAAGCCTTAAGAAATTTGTATGAAGGGTCAACATCACAAATAAAAACTGGAAACAGATTATCGCAAAGCTTCCTGGTTAATAAAGGTCTACGTCAGGGGTGTTGTGTATCACCGACCTTATTTAAAATATATGTTGCAAAAGCATTGAAAGAGTGGAAACGAAAATGCAGAGGCATGGGCGTAGACCTTGGAGAGATTTGCTTATATACATTGCAGTTTGCTGATGACCAGGTTGTTATAGCAAACGATAAAGATGATTTAGAGTACATGGCAAGGAAATTACAAGAAGAATATAGAAAGTGGGGACTAGAAATTAATACAGAAAAAACAAAATACCTGCCAATAGGTACCGAACTATCGAACGTCACATTAGAAAATAATGAAATCATCATGCCCTGCGACCATTACACATATCTAGGAATCGTTTTTGATACAACGGGGAAAGATGATGAAGAAATAAAGAGAAGAATAACACAATCCAGAAAAACAATAGGTTGTCTAAACAGCGTACTGTGGAATCATGAAATAGGAAAAAGAAGAAAACACAATATCTACGAATCTCTTATTAAAAGCAGTCTATTGTACGGAGCAGAAACTTGGCGGATAACCGAAAACAACAGAAGAAAACTGGAGGCAGTAGAAATGGACGCTTTTAGAAGATCAGTAGGAGTGTCACGCAGAGAGAGAATACGTAATGATGAGATAAGACAGCGAATGGGGGTTGACGGCTCTCTAACAACAGACATAGAAAGAAAACAGCTGATATGGTACGGACACGTCCAGAGGATGGATAACTCAAGACTCCCTAAAATAATTATGCAATGGGTACCACCAAACCGCAGAAAGAGAGGAAGACCCAAGAAATCTTGGAGAGAGGGAGTAACGAAGGCGATGAGCGCAAGACATCTTAGAGAGGGCCAATGGGATGATAGAGTGTCATGGAAATTAGGCATCGGACAACGTCGCAAGACGTTTTAAAACCGATTGATAGATAGATAACTTCTTGTAAGATTTTTTGATTTTATAAGCTTATGCAGTGCGAATAGACAGCGATTTTCTGATTGGATTCTGTCTTTTATTTCTTCAGTAACATCGTTGTCAGCTGTGATTACGGATTACGGCCCCCAAATATTTAAAACGTTGTACTCTTTCGAAATTGAAGGTGTTGACCGTTTACATTTTGTCCTATTCTGTATCTTCGTGTCGCATGTCGTTCTATTTATACACATATATTTCGTCTTCTCTTCATTAATCCTCAGCCCTACTTCGCTTGTTGCTTCTTCCACCTTGTTGAAGGATGGAGTCTCCAACGAGATCAATGTCATCTGCTTATGCTAGCAGTAGTTTGGGAGTTTATTTGGGAGTATATTTGTAGCAACTTATAACATAATAAATAAACCCAATTTCTCACTTATTCTTAGGCTGTCATTTAGAAGTGTTTTTGAGTTTTATAAGTTTGTAAATGTACCACTCTATATAAATGTAGCCGGTTTATACAAAACTGTATTTTTAATTTTTACTTCGGGCGTACATCCTCTTTTCCCATTTTCTTTTAGGAGAAAATGTATACGGAAATAAAAACTGTTTATAAACACAGAGCCTCCATTTCCCTTTAGTGATAATGGTTTCGAAAGAAGCTTGTAGTGCTAAAAGTTTATATTTTCTCTAATAACAAGGATCATAATAAAAGGCAACAAATTTTGTAGTCTAGTTTGGAGTGTCTACATTAAACTCCGGGACACTGTTTTTTGTATCTGTTAGTCCCATTTTACGTTTTATAGAGTAATGGAGAAAAAATTCAGACACCTTCATTTTACTACTTCAGCTCTAACAGTACTTTAATGAAACTTCAAAACAATATCAAATATTTCAACGTTAAATTTTTAACGCTTACGTATGAAATAAATTAATTCTAATCGAAACAGACAACTTTCAAAATAAGTCTTAAAACCGGTCACTTTAAATTTTTACATGATGCAAAGTATGGAATAAATTCATTATTTCAGAAACAGGCGCTTCCCATCGAAACAGATTAATTATTGTTATAATCATCATCAACCCGTACTCGTCCACTGCTGGACATAGGTCTCCCTCAGCTCTTTCCATCTTTCTCTGTTTTGTGCGGCTTGCATCCAGTTGCTGACAATACGCTTCAGATCGTCAGCCCATCTGGTTGGTGGTCGTCCTCTACTCCGTAGTGCTTCTTCTCGTGGTCTTCACTCGACAATACGTTTTGTCCATCGGTTGTCTGACAATCTGGCGACGTGTCCTGCCCAATTATACTTGAGCGACGCGACTCTTTCGACGGCGTCCGTTGTTTTTGTTCTACGACGTATTTCTTCGTTTTTGATTTGAACCCTCAGGGAGACACCTAACATCCAGAATGCTCTGAGTTATGCGAATCTTGTTCACTACCTTTTTTGTGAGTGTTAATGTTTCCGCTCCATAAGTGAGTACAGGCACTACACACTCTTCAAAGATTTTCCTTTTCAGGCATATGGGTAAATTCGATTTAAATACATAGCTCAGTTTACCAAACGCTGCCCAGGCTAATCCTATATGCGACGTGGGAGCACGCACGTCTGGTTATCTCTTCCCAACCGAATTTCATGTCCCAAGTACTTATAAGATACAGTCTGCACAATATCCATTCCATCAACAACAATATTACGATTTAGCACCAGATTAGTCATTATTTGCGTCTTGTTGATATTAATCTTTAGTCGCGATTTCTAAGGAAGCCTGATATAACTTGTTCAACATTATTATTGCATCATCCATACGATCGGCTATAAGAACGATGTCATCTGCGAATCTCAAATTATTGACTCAGCTTCTCTCCATTTATATTGATACCATTTTAACTATTTAGAATGGGAAATAAGCCACAATATTATTAAAAAATGATTTTTATTAACGTTTCGACGCCCAAATCGGGTGCCGTTGTCAAAATACAAAATTTGGGCGTCGAAACGTTAATAAAAATCATTTTTTAATAATATTGTGGCTTATTTCCCATTCTAAATAGTTAAAATTGTAAAAATGCCACAAGAAAATAGCTTCAGAACAACATTGATACCATATTCGTTCAGATCTGCCTTCTTAAAAGTGTGTTCTAAAAGGGTTGTGAACAGCTTTGGTGAGATGATGTCTCCCTGCCGTACTCCTCGCTGTATACAGAATGTATTAGTTTGTTGATCAGAGAGTCTTACACTAGCCGTTGCATTGTGGTAGATATGTTTTATCATGTTAGTGTAGCGATGGTCTATTCGGCATTCTGTCAATGATTTTAACATTTTCTGGTGGTTTATGGTATCGAACGCTTTCTCGTAGTCCACGAATATCAGTGCCAATGGTTTGTTGTATTCCGCCGACTTCTCTATCAAGTTTTCTATTACCAGTAAGTGGTCGTTAGTGCTATATCCGGATCTAAACCCAGCTTGTTCTCTAGGCTGATAGAAGTCTAACTTAGCCTCTAGTTTTTTTTTGATAATTTTTGTGATATTATAATTATTGTTATATATGTGTTGTAATGGACGATGTTTTTAAATACAAACCGAGGTTACTGCATACCACATTTGAAAGGTCTTCTAATCGGCTTTGCAACGATGCCATTACTTGAATGTTTATTTCTACAAGGTTTACCAAAACTCTTGGATTATTATGGCAAGTAGTAACTTGCAATAGTATTGTAACGTTCATACATTATTTAGCACTCATATACATTTATATTATTTATTACTAATATAGAATAAAATAATAAGAAATATTAAAATTGATTACATTTAGTAATAATGAAATGAGAAAGATGAGCAGTAAATTCTTTCCTAACGTAATTTGGTGTAGTGAATGTATTTTTTATAATTCCTATAGTCTAAAGCTATTTTTTAGCCCTCTAGAAGACCTTGGACCTGAGATATACCCCACGAAAGTGTCAAAAATAGCCCTTAGCCATTTTACGCTATATTTGAAGAGCTATATCTGTGAGACAAGTGAACCGATTCTATCGCACGAGGTCTCATTTTTCTTGTTAAAATGTTGACTTTTTGATCCGTTGTATTTTATAACTTAAGAAAAACGAAAATAAAACTTACAAAATTTTATGATAATCAACAAATTGTTAAAATTTAACTAAAGTGAGAAAAGCATATAGACACTGGCAAATGAAAGGGTTTTTAAATAAATTTTAAACTACCACTTTTTTTTTTGAAAAATGGCTTTGCCAGAGCCTGTTAGCCAGACTTGTTTCTGATTGATTGCAGATTCATAGTCATAAATTTCTTATAACATAAGTACATTCTACAATTTTATTTTTATAGATACATTGGTACATTGTGTAGCTTTCTTTTTTTTTATTTTGTTTTTTTTTAATTATTTTACTGTGTTTTTTTAATATATATTTTATTTTGTGCGAAACACTTTTTTTTACTTCTTTTTTTTCTATTCTTTTTTATTTTTGTTCCTTTTTTTTCCTTTTTTTTCCTTTTTTTTTGTTTATTATTTGTTTTGTTATTATTTTATGTTGTGTTTTTTTTTAATATTATTTTTTTAAAAATTTTTCAAACCACATTAACAAATTATGCCTATTTATTACATATTACGTTTACAACTTGTATTTACATAATTTAACATGTTTATAAATGAGATGAAGAATTTCCATATAATTTGTAAATATTAAAGTATTTAGGTTTATTGGGAAATTTTTATTGAAGTTATACTTCTTTACCGGCGATAGAGGGTAAATTTTTATATGGGAAAACCTAGCGACCGGGCGCATGCGCATTATAACTTTGTTCTGATTGGATGTTCAAATGACATGTCAAAAATTATTCAATATGGCAGCTGTGGCACAGCTGTAGTTAGATTATTTATGGTTGTTGCGTTTTAAAATTTGTGTGAAAAGAAACAACAAACAAAAGTTAGTTAATAGTTATACTGCCTTTTTAAATAGTTTTCATATACCTATATTTTTGGACTTTTGGACTATTTTGGACAAGGAAAACTCATTATAATTTGGTAAGTACCTAGTTTTTATTATAATCATATTGCAATTATACATTTGGATTAGGTTGAAATACATACATTTATTTTCTCAAGAATGCGGATTTTCGAGAGAAATCCCAAATTAGGTTCGATTTTTATTTTTAAATTATGATTTTTTGGCGTAGTTTTATTTATCTAGTAGGTATGTAATGCTTTGATTTACATACTTAATTTGACTACCAACAAAAGTTCTACCAATCTTCATCTAATATATTGTTTTCTTACTGTTTTGTTATATTTTTATATTTTCTTCCACAAAATTTAAACTACATAATTTTCAAAACAAGTGTCAAACAGTAAAACGTTCAGTTACCGTATTTTTCCACATGATAAATAATGTGCGATTGGACGAGTGAGTCTACGCTTCGATTACGAGTCAAAGCGGCACGAAATTCAAGGGTTCAATTCCCGATGCAAGTTTTATTTTTTTATTTTTTTATGCATATTATGATTGTAAGTATATTTGTTATATAATTTTTTTTTCAGCAAATGCGTATTTAAAATTTTTGCCAACAATTATTATCGTCCAGAAATCATTTTTTCTTTGTGGCATTTTTCAATGTGTTTGTGTGCGTTTTATTCTTTTATTTTTTTAAATTTTTGGTATAGTCTTAAAAATCACATAATATGTAGTAGAAGTATAACTTCTTACGTGCGTACAAAGTACACACACATTCTTGTTATTTATTATATTAATATTATTATTCATTTTCGTGTTGCAAAGAAATTGAGAATGTTTATACATTTATAATTGTTTTTATTTTCTTTGGTATTTTGCTAATGTTTAAGAGGCTTAATAAATTAAAAATAGGTATCATTCTCGTTTGATTTCACTACTTCAAGGAGTAAACACAACCGTACGCTTGAAAGTGTGCCAATGGTAACATTTTTTTTATGTCGGTCTCTGATACCGATGTTAGCTTTAATGTTCAGAAAACCCATGTTAGTTGCGGAAGGCTAAAAGAAGATATCACACTGATACCACGAAAAATATGGCATCTCATTGTTCTGGATAGTTTCTGAACATCTAGGTTCTATGGGCGTGTAGCAAAATAAATGGTAATAAATGATATAAATTAGACTATAAAACTATAGATATAAAACTACCACTTGTATATTAAAATTCTTCAAGTATATTCGAAAATAACAGCTATTTAAAAATGGCCAATTTTTCTAAAATCGTATTTTTGTCATTTTTGTACACTGATAGTACTCTGGTCAGCCAACATTAAATTGGCTAAAAATTTAGGTGAAGGTAGCTCAATATGTATATATGTTACGGGTAAAGTTAGATTAACAGGTAAACCTAGGATAGTCTGGTTGAAGTGCGAAGTAGTACTCACGAGGTATTAGTAATATCCTATAGTAAGTCCGAAATTTAATTTAAATAGTACAATTTTCGGACTTTATTCGGGTAAACACATTCTTACCTGCTGCCATTTTAAAGTTTAAAGTTATTTAAATTAATTGGTATACTATAGTGCGTCTCACGTTGACTACAGTATAAGGGACATAGGCAATGCAGTCCTTATGAGAGTTTTTAGCGCGGTGATGCCGCGCGGTGATTTTTTCAAAGAGAATTTGTAATCGAAAATTAGAGAGCTTAAATTAAAACTGTTTTAGAAAGGTAATCCACAATTTTGAGGATTAATGCGTAATAACTCTAATATATCAAATAAACTTAAACGCATATGAATCCTAAAATTGTAGATTGCCTTTCTAAAACAGTTTTAATTTAATCCCTGAAATGTTCGATTACAAAAAAAAATATTTTTGATAAAATCGGCATCAAACTCTCATAAGGACTGCATTGCCTATGTTCCTTATACTCTAAAGTCAAAGTGAGACGGACTATTATAGTAATGACAAGGCCGTAACTGCTTGAAAGATATTTTAACTTTAAGAAAAAATCGCATTTAAGTAAGGAAAGTAAAAATATAAATACTGAAGAAATAAAACTATAATATATTTGTTAAAACAAGGAAAGCTGTTGTGGCATTGGGAGTTACAAATTAATATTTCCAGCCGCTTTATTTACATTTGCATTTATTTTACCAATACAGGTTTCGCACTTTACCCAGGTAATCCTAGGTTTACCCGTTAACCTAACTTTATCCGTAACATATAGAACAATATTTACTTATAGTCCAGGAACCGAAGCTTTCCACCTCGCAATTTTTACAGAATGGATCGATTTGCTTGAAAATTTGAGAATAAGTAGTGGATAGTCCAAGGATCAAAATCTATATGATGCCGAAAGGCGCTTTTATCATGGGGGTGGTTGCCACCCCATCTCGTGGGTGGAAATTTTTTATTATATTTTGACCAAAAAAGTTGATAAAAACATTCAGTTTAGGCAAAAAATGTACTATACATTTTTTTGATAAAATTAATAGTTTTCGATTTATTCGCTATCGAAAGTGTTAGTTCTATATCGAAAAAATCAATGTTTTTCGATATTATACTCATTTACGATTCACTCAATTTTTGCCGTAGAAAAATTTTTTTAAAACCAAGTTCTTCGGAATTAAATAACCTACAATTTCATATTTAAACATTTTTTCGTATCTTTGATGCTAATCTTTCTATTCTGAAGAAAATGGCATTTTTTACCAAACTACAAAAATTCGTTATTCGCTTTTAACTCCAGTTTTTTTAAAACTAATCAGTCTAAGCCAGTCAAACTTCTGGAATCTATTAATACTGCATAAATAAAGAAGAATAAATAAGGCCAATGACTAAAAACACCGCTCACTTACATTATTATTCTTCCAAGGGGATTTCTCCCTCTTTTTTTTTCAAAAAAATTTTTGATTTTTTAACCATACCTTTTTTATTTTTTATCGTAGTAAGTTTGATAAAAAAGAATTTTGTAGGTTTTTATAAGATCTATAAGAATATTTATATTAAATCCTTTTAAAATCCTCAGTCGCAAAAAGAGGTGACTTTGAAAGGGTTGGTAAAGGTGGGTTTTGCATGTTATTGCAAGTTTTAATTTGTCAATAGCTCACTCAGTTTTTGCCGTAAAAAAAATTTTCAAACCAAGTTCTTGGGAGTTAAATAACCTACAATTTTATATTTAAATATTTTTTCGTATCTCTGATGCTAATCTTTCTATTATGAAGAAATGGTCATTTTTTACCAAACTTCAAAATTCGTTATTTGCATTCAACTCCATTTTTTTAAAAACTAATCATTATAAGCCGGCCAAGCCTCTAGAACCTATTAATAATACATAAGTAAAGAAGACCAAATTAGGTCAATGACTATTTTTAATTAGGGTGGTGATTAGGGGGAAGTTTCCGATTACTTTTTCTTTAAAAAGAAAATAGGGACTGACATTCTCTTTATTATAATTCACTAAATTTTTGAGCTAGAGACTACTTTTTTATTTCAGGAGACAGATATTTTTAAAAACTTTAAATTAGTTTAACAAGTTATCCTCGAAAAATGCATAGTTTTAACGTCTTTTGACTTTGAAACTACAATATTTAGCATTTGACGAAGAAGAGCTAACATATAATAAAGTATAGCTCGATTATTATTGGTCTTAAAGAAAACAACAAAAAACGGTTTTGTTTATTTTTTTAAAAGGTACATTCTTATTAAGCAAAGTTCCTTTGATAAAACGAAAACTTATTAGCAGAAAACTGATTAAAAACATTGATTTTTTCGATATAAAACTAAGAATTTCGGTACCGAATAAATCGAAAACTATTAATTTTATCAAAAAAATGTATTCAACGTTTTTTGCTTAGAATGAATGTTTTTATCAACTTTTTCGGTCAAAATAAAATAAAAAATTTCCACCCTCGACATGGGGTGACAACCACCCCCATGGTAAAAGCGCCTTTCGGCCTCATATGGATTTTGATCCTTGGACTATCCACTACTTATTCTCAAATTTTCAAGCAAATCGATCCATTCTGTAAAAATTGCGAGGTTTTGTCCTATTTTAAGCTTCATTACTTGGACTATTATTGGATTTCTTAACCCGACTCTTGAACTATTTTTTACCGCCTAAAATTTGAGCTCTTTGCTTCATAAGTAAGCCAACACACATTGTCGTTACTTATTTCTCTCATCTGTTTGATTATTTTGCAAGTTATGGCAGTTTTAATTTTAATTTTAATAATATATAGACATATAGGTAATATTATAATATGTGTAACCGAATATTCTAAGTTTTCAATAAGCACACCACATAATTTCATCAACAAAAACAAAGTTGTATATGTACATGCAGATCAGGGAAGAAAATGGGAAACTGATGGATTATGGATGTGCTGTTGGACAAATTAATTTTGGTTAAGGGCATTGCATTGACCGATATATTATGTAACCACATAAAGGAAATCAATTCCAATATTGATCAATAATAAAGCTTTTACTACAACCACTAGTATAAGGAACAATAACTTGGTAATGAAGGTTTTCGAAAGAAAAGTAAACGAAATTTTGACATACATAACTTTTTGATTATATTTTAAATTATAAGGAAGTTATAATAGTTACAATTACAAAATTAGTTACTAACAATTTTTTAAAGTTTGCATTGTGTAAATCACTACACAAAATACTCACTCTACTTACAAAATGAATATTTTAAGATTCCACAATTCTACGCGTATAATTACCTGCTAACAATTTTCAAGCGATATCATTTCATCTAATAACTGTGCATCAAACATCCGATAGTCTGTGATTACACGTTAGTCTGTATGAAAGCACAATTTGTTTTTGTTCTTTTCAAATAATTAAGATTGTACAGTTGTAATTCCCAGCGAAAGTGAACTTTCATTTTCGTTTCTTAAAAAGTTTTGGTAAAACGCGTGTTTGTTTTCTCGATGATATAAATCCGTGGTTCTCAAACGTTTCGAGATGCGAAACAAAACAACTTTTTTGCTCGACGGTTTTAAGATAAATCAATTTCTAATTAATTTTGTCTTGTTGGGATTTTAATGTCGAAGTTTGATCAAATTGTAATGTTCTTAAGAGTCTTATTGGTTTTAAAAATTAGTCAGTCATCAAACATTGGTCAGTTAACAGCTACTACTTTTATTTTCCTCTTTTTGTTGTTAGCTGTCTGCCAGTCTCTATTTAATATGATTTATGCTCATTTATCCTAATACTTAGTGGTCTTGAAGTTTCTCGTAGATAAAAATTGTTGCATTCGAAAGGTATTTTATAAATGCAGTTCTTTGATATCTCCCGTTTGTTGTTGGGTTTCTTTTTAGAAATAATAGATCTCGTTGTTTGAATGTTGTTGTGATGTATTTATTTCCTCATCATTCATCATTCTCTTTGCCATAGCCCTATGCGGGGTCGGCTTCCCTAATTGTATTTCTCCATACAATTCTATCTTGGGTCATATAAATATTAATCCACTTTACCAACATGTCCTGCCTTATCGTCTCCCTCCACGTTTTCTTTGGTCTTTCTCTCCTACTCCTTCCAGGAATCTGTACTTCAGCCATTCTTCGTATTGGGTGATTAGCGTCTCGACGTTGAACATACCAAACCATCTCAACCTATGCTCTCTCATTTTGGCATCAATTGGTGCCACACCTAGGCTTCCCCTAATATACTCATTTTTAATTTTATCCTTTTTTGTCACTCCACTCATCCATCTAAGCATTCTCATTTCCGCCACATGCATTCGTTGTTCCTCTTTCTTTTTCACTGCCCAACATTCAGTTCCGTACATCATAGCCGGTCTTATGGCTGTTTTATAGAATTTTCCCTTCAACTTCATTGGAATTTTCCTGTCACATAGAACATCACTCGCTTCCTTTCACTTCACCCATCCAGCCCTAATTCTACTGCATGCATCTCCATCTATTTCTCCATTACTCTGTAATAGCGATCCCAGGTACATAAAACTATTGCTTTTTACAATCAGTTCACCATCCAAAGATACCATTTTATTTGTAGTAATTCCATCTTTAAATGAACATTGCAAATACTCTGTATGTCCTACTAAGCTTTAAACCTTTTCCCTCCAGAGCTTGTCTCCACTGTTCCAGTATTTGTTCTAAGTCTCTTTCACTATTTCACTATTTGCTGACATCATCAGCATACATTAAGCACCATGGAATGTTACCCTGTAGTTTCGCTGTTATCTGGTCCAAAACTAATGAGAATAAATACGGACTAAGCAACGAGCCTTGGTGCAATCCTACTTTCACATGAAATTTATCAGTCTCTCCCACACCTGTCCTAACACTAGTCGTTACTCCCTCATACATATCCCTCACAATCTTTACATATTCACCAGGGACTCCTTTCTTATTGAGTGCCCACCGCAGAATCTCTCGAGGAACTCTATCATAGGCTTTCTCAAGATCAATGAATACCATATACCTAAGCGTTTGTTTCTTTACTCCTGTATTTTTCCATCAACTCCCTTATAATTAAAATTGCATCTGTTTGGCTATTTTATATATCTTCGTTTCGCCTTCGCTGGTATCAAGTTGATCGTACAGGTTTGAATACGCTTCTGCTTTGGCTTTTGCTACTGCTACTTTCGCTTCCTTTTTCGCCACCATATAGTTTTGAAGATCTGTGACAGATCTGGTTTCTTGCCAATTTTTATATAATTTTCCCTTCTCTTTTATTTTTCCTTGTACTTCGTTTGACCACCACCATGTCTCTTTATCCTCAAACTTTTTTCCCGACGTTTTCCCAAGTATTTCAATAGCAGTCTCTCTAATACTACTGGCCATTTTTCTCCAAATTGTATTAGGCCTTCCTTCTCATCTTTTAGCATCCACCACTTGATTTTTTGTGGTCCTGTCCGATATTTTGGTTTAGCTTCCCTTTTTACTTCAATGTCCAGAACAAGCAGCTTACGTTGTTGGCTTACTATCTCACTAACTATTACCTTGCAGTCCTTGCATTCACGTTTGTCTTCTTTCCTTATCATGAAATAGTCTATTTGTGATTGATGTTGTCCACTTTTGTACGTAATAAGATGAGTATTGTTGATGAGTTGTATTTATTTCCTATTCTTTTTAATGTTTAACATTTACAGGTAAAGTAATCAACAATTATTGCTTTAACGGTTTTTTGAAAACGATTTTCAGGATGCAACTCGAAACGGCAAAACAAATAATGTAAGTTGTAATTATTGTGATTACAATCAACAACTGTGGTTAATGCCATGTAAAATATTATTACGAAAAAAATTAATTAAACCAAGTTTTATTAAAATAAAAAAGAAAATTTAGAAGGATAGGCCTTAGGGCCGGTATTTTATAAAGGAACATTGTTATCGGACTTCAGATGCAGAGTTTCTGATATTATCAAAGGAAGTGCGTGACCTCGTTAAGAAATAAACAATTCCGGAATCAGGTATATAGACTCTGATGATAACAATGTACTTTTACAAAAAAAAAATATAAGTTTTATTTTCACATAATAAATAAGTGCATAATAAATAAGTGACGACTACTTTTTGTAAACAAAATTATAAAATTAAAATTTTGAGGTGTGGACAAAGAAAATGAATGACTATAATATTTATAGATAGTAAAAGTGCAATAGACGGAATAGGGTTAATAAATAAATCCAATCAATTAACTCATGTTGATGTAAGAAGTTTAAAATTGTATTAAGAATTTTCAAAGCTCCGAGAAGAAGTGAGCGTTGCTTGGGATCAAAGACCATTTTGGGTAAAATAACAGCAGATACCTTGGTTAACATGCATTGTCAAGCGGACAATATATAAACAACAATACATATTTTACCGGTATCAGATATAGATGTCTGTATTAAAACATCGACGAAGGCTTTGGCCACACGGGCGATTTTTTACGGCGCGATATTTTACGGTGCCCATTGGTTTGACCACCTCCTCCACCAATTTTAGATGAAATGATTTACAAACATGAAAAGTAGTCGGAATCTGCAAAAAATTTGAAACTTTATTGTTTATTTATAAAGCATCACGTAAACAATTAACGTAAAAAGTGAAATTATGTATAGTTCATATAATTAGCTACAATCTGTAAAAGTTTCAAGTTTCTTCATTGTAAAAAACAATAGAATTTAAACATTTTTCGTTAAAATCGTTTTTTATTTAAACAATTAATAAACAAAAAACATTTTTATTGACTATTCGTGTATTGTTCCCGCGAATGCCTATTTCTGCAAATTTTTAGTCATTTGCATTGAAAAAAAGGCAGTCAAATTAACGTCCAAAAATTTGACCCAAAACGATTGAACTAAAGAAAAGCATTTAATAATTAATTAATACGACAAAACGAATTCTAATGTTAATTGTAGCACAAAACGTCTCTACCGGTGGTTTCTCTAAGACTACGATAAAAACACGAATTTTTTGAATTCGAGTTATGGTTGAAGTTTTGTTTCGTATCGTATTGAAATTTGACACGAATAAACGCCGATTTATATGTAATATGTTACTTTTTACACCACTATAGACTGGGACTTGGGACTTTTGACTTTTTTTAAAACTAAATTGATGTTGCTCTGAAAATACAAAGAAACAACAATTTAAGCTAATTATTCTACGTTAAAAAATTCTTAATCATTTATGACATTAAGTAATTTTAAGAAAGTTTATTCATGACATTTTGCCACTGTCACTTCACTTTATCTTGCTACTTGGCTAGTGTCTCAGCTACTTGCTTCAAACTTAAATTAAAGAGAATCTCGACAGCAGATATTGTATGTCGGGATTTCTCTTTACATCTCCCCCCTTCAGGTGAGAACTAGACAGGTATTTGTGTGTTCATTTTTGGATTCTTCAAACAACGGTGTTAGTTTTGTAATGTGGAACAGGTTTGACTCTTCTTTACTGTGTCCAGTGTCCAATTCGTAGATAGAATTCGATCATTTCTTCTTAATTGTGTACGGTTCAGTTCGAAATTCGTTTAGCTTTGCTCTGTTTAATTTATTACCATTTTCCACGTATACTTGGTCTCCAACATTTAGTTGTAGGTCTTTTCGATGTGCATCAAATCTTCTTTTGTTGCATTCATGTGATTTTAATGTATATTTTAATGCTAATTTTCTATCTTTACTTTATTTTCCTTGTGTGACTGTAGGTCTTATTTCATCAGGTAGTATGTATGTGTTTTCACCTTCTACTAGATATTTTGGAGTAAACCTTGTTATCGTATGCTCTGTTTTATTGTAGGCTGCTACACATTTTTGTGCAACTGTTGACCATGCAACTTTGTTTTTTGTTTCATTTATTTTACATCTTACTTTATTTACGAGCGTTTGGTTTACTCTTTCATTCAGCCCATTGGAAAATGGTGCATCAACAGCAGTGAATAATAGTTTTGTATTATTATTCTTAAGAAATTGTTTGTATTCTTTCGAGTTTATTCCAGGGTATTGATCTGCTAACACTATGTCGACTTGGTAATTGTCTGTTACCATTTTTGTCAATTTTATAAAGTCCGTTGCACTTTGATTCTGTGATATTAAAATATAAACGTACCTTGTAAAATGGTCAATTAATATATGAAGGTACTTCTTTGTTGACCGACATCCACCAAATCCTCCAACAGTGTCTATAGAAACTATTTCAAATGGTCGTTTTGCTGGACCTAAATGTGACATCCATCCATATTTGGGTTTTCTTCTTGATTTGTTTTTCAAACAAATTTCACACTTATTGCATATTTTTCTTATATTTTTTAACAAGTTTTTTGCTGTATAAAATGGAGTTATCTTGTTTATCATATGTGTTTGTCCTAAATGGCAGTAGGTGTAATGTGTCCTTTTTATTAGATCTATACTAAAATTTTCTGATATTAAAATTTTGTCTCTTTTTCTTATTTTTCTATAATAGATTCCATTCTTAAATGTCAAATTACTATTGTGTAAATCTCTTTGATCTTGTTGTATCTCTGCGATATCTATTAAGTTAATTTTTCTTATGGATTCACTCATTTGTAAATCACTATAATAGTGGTTTACAAACTGAAGAAAATCGTCCAAATTTTCCTCTGGTTCTAATACTGGATTTCTGCTCAAACAGTCCGCTTCTTGGTTTGTTGCCCCTGGATTATATTTAACCCTAAAGTTGTACTGTGATAAGTAGTAAGCCAAATCACCTAATTCTTCATCAGTTCTAGCTTTAAAATTCATATTTTCTAAGGGTTTATGGTAAGAATATACCTTAAATTCTTTGCCCATTAGCCAATGTTGCCAATATTTTACAGCTTCTTTTATGGCTAAGCATTCTAGATATATTGCTTTTTTCTTCTTTTGTGCTTCTGTTAATTTTTTTTGAAAAATATGCCACTGGTCTACTATTACCATTTTCATCGTCCTGTTTTAGCACAGCTCCCACACCAATCATGCATGCATCTGTGTAGATTTTAATTGGGACGTTTGGGTCAAATATTTTCGGAATTGGTTGTGAACACAACCAATTTTTTATCTTATCGAAGGCTTCTTGACATTCTTTTGTCCAGATGAACTTAACACCTTTCCTTAATAGGTTATATAGCGGTTCAAGTATAACTGCTCTGTGTTGTATAAATTTTTGATGAAAATTTATTTTTTCCAAAAATTGACGGATATTTTTTCTCTTTTCCGGAACTGGTCTCACTTTAATGGTCTCGCCGAATTCTTTTCGATTATATGACCCAAATATTTTGCACTATTTTTGGCAAATGAGCATTTTGAAAATTTTAGTTTAAACCCTTCTTTCATAATTGTTTCCAATAATGTAGATATATGTGAAATGTGATCTGTGAATGTCTTTGAAAATATTATAATATCATCAATAAAGTTTATTGCAAAATATGACATTTTATATTTTCTTATTGTTACTCAGTATTCTTTGGAAAATAGCTGGTGATGTCTTCAATCCAAATGGTAGACAGGTCCATTAGAAGTGTCCCTCTTGTGTTACAAATGCTGTTTTATGTTTATCTTCAATTTTCATTGGAATTGACCAGAATGCAGAGTTAATATCTAATGTTGTAAAGTAATTACAGTTTACTGTTTTTATTATTAAATCTTCTATCGATGGAAAAGACTGTGATTGAGGTGTGACTATTTTGTTAAGTTCTCTAAAGTCTATACACAGTTTTGATTTTTTTCTCTCTTCTTTTTTATATGCCAATGTAACAGGACCAGCAAAAGGACTATATGATTCTTCAATTAAACCCTTTTCCAATAATTTTGCTACTTGATTTTCTATCTCTTTTCTGTCCTCCATTGTGCATCTGTAGGGGCGTTTGTAACAGTATTTTTCTACCATTAGATCAATGTGGGCTTCATATTCTTTAACTGTACCAACATCATATTAATCCTTGGCAAATACCGTTGCATATTTATCAATTACTTCTTCAATTTTAACTTGTTTATCTAAATCCAGATGATTTTTTCTATTTCAAATTGATCAATATTTAAATTTTCATTGAAATTAATTTTATATTATTTTTTGTTTATGTCACCTAGTACATCAGGAATTTTGACATATATAGCTTTTTCTAATGATTCTATATTTCTATCATTGTTATGTATAATTTCTAGTCTCTCATTGTGACTTATGTTAAATTTTAAACAACAGTCCAAACCAGCTAAAAAATTATACTTAAATTCTTCATTTTCTATAACAAAAACATTCATTTCTTTTTCAACGTCTAAAATTTTTAATTTTAATGTAACCCTACCTTTTGTTTTTGAACTACCATTAATTGTGTTTAGATTAACTGAATGTTTATTATTCCATTCCTTCTGTTTTAATTTCAATATTTTTGAATTTATCAGTGACACATTGGATCCTGGATCATACCGTGCCTTCACATTCAGTACTTATGTTGTTTATTTTTACGTTGAACACAATTAATGGTATTATTGTAAGTTTTTTGGATTCTCGTTGCTCAATTCCACTTCTAACATTGCATTGTTATTTATTGTCCTTACCTGACCAGCTTTATCTTTTTTCTTTAAACCAGCAATTCTCCTTAGAATGGAACCGTTTTCCTCTATTTGCATTTTCACATATTTTACAAGGAGTTTTTTCCTCTGATTGTTTGAATTTATTTTGTGCATATTTTTTCTTTTTCATTACTAGTTGCAAGGTGTTCAAGTTTACCTATCTCATTGTACAAATCTTGGGTACCTTGTAATATTTCTCTATCAATTTTATCTGCAACATTATTTGGTAGGCCAATGGCTATTGAATCTGTTAATGTGCTTGTGTCAATGGATTTACTCACCTGCAGTAGTAGCTTTTCCTTTTTTATTGCATATTCTAATAAGGAACCAGTCTGGTATTTAAATGTGTGAGCATATCGGATTTGAGACCACCCTTTACTTCCAAAAGTTTCACAAAAATTATTTTTCCAGTCTTCCCAATCTGATTCTACTGTAAATTTTAGTATCATACAGCTGTACCAGTCTATACTTGCCTTTTCAACGAAAAATTTTAAAATTTCAATATTTTTCTTTTCTTCTAGTATTAAACAACGTTCGCATCCTCTTTCAAATTCAGATAGCCATTGGTTTGCGTTTATATTTTTTCCATCAAATTTTTCAATCATAAAATCTTTTGCTATCTTGCTTAAATTCTGAATTTCAGATGTTTGTTCTTTATTTTCCATCAGTTTTTCCAATAGTTTTTGTATTGTGTCAACTTGAACATCTGATGTGGGTTCACTATCACTCTCTGTCAGTTCTTCTAAATATTGATTCTCAAAATATAAATTTCCATCTTTATCTAGATAAATTTTTTGATAATTCTTCTGTTAAGGTTATCCACACTTTTCTAGATTTATTTCTTTTCTTTATAGAGTATTTTATTCTTGCATACACCTGTGTTTTGCACACTTCTTTGTGCAAATTCGCTGGCCGAAACTCATCTGGTAATAAAAAGGTTTTTCCATCTGGTGTGCCAATTGAAGTTATACACATCATATTTGTTTTTCCATCTTGTGCTCCTACCATTTTAAAGTCAAACCTTAATTTTTCCATTTTTGAGTGTACTTAAGCAAAATTGTTGTTTTGTAATATGTTACTTTTTACACCACTATAGACTGGGACTTGGGACTTTTGACTCTTTTTTAAACTAAATTGATGTTGCTCTGAAAATACAAAGAAACAACAATTTAAGCTAATTATTCTACGTTAAAAAATTCTTAATCATTTATGACATTAAGTAATTTTAAGAAAGTTTATTCATGACATTTTGCCACTGTCACTTCACTTTATCTTGCTACTTGGCTAGTGTCTCAGCTACTTGCTTCAAACTTAAATTAAAGAGAATCTCGACAGCAGATATTGTATGTCGGGATTTCTTTTACATACATATAAACAAATATATGAGCGTTAAAAATTTGAAACTTTATTGTTTATTTATGAAGCATAACGTAAACAATTAACGTAAAAAGTGAAATTATGTATAGTTCATATCATTAGCTACAATCCGTGAAAGTTTCAAGTTTATACATTGTAAAAAACAAGATTTTTTCTTCAAGAGAATTTAAGCATTTTCCGTTAAAATCTTTTTTTATTTAAACAATTAATAAACATAAAAAAAATTATTGACTATTCGTGTATTGTACCCGCGAATGCATATTATGTCTGCAAATTTTCATTCATTTGCATTGAAGAAAAGTCAGTCAAATTAACGTCTAAAAATTTGATGCAAACTATTGAAGTAAAGAAAAGCGTTTAAAAAATTAGGCTAATATTACGGATTATAAAAAATTAAGTAATTGTGTTATTCGCATTTTAATAAGAAAATATTATGTACCCACATATAGATCTACATATTGCACATATTTCATAATTATTAGTGCCTACATGTACAGAGAATGTAATTTGTTTTTTTTAATAAAATAATTAAAAGTTACACTACTGTATTATTGACATAGAAAGACCTAAAACCATATACATATTCGTATGTATTACATAAGTAGTATGTACATAGTTATGTACTATTATTACCTCTATTCGGTAGGCTTATTTTTACTAGCCATAAATGATCAGTTATTAGAATATCCCGGTTATAGGAATATTTTTGCTTGGCACGAATTCTGTTCCAATAAGCGGGTTCGACAGTATATGTATAGGTAGGTCATAATAGATTATAATTCATCTTTTACCATTATAATAATTTTATTTTCAGCGTTTTTTACCGTCAGAAAAGCTGTAACAAAATGATAATAATTATTATTATTGGATTGAAATTAAACACTCTATTCATCCGCGAGTGGTAGGTGAACAGAAGAATCCCAAGGAATATATTTTTATCGGCAAATTTTATTGCTGATTATTCTCTTGGATGCAGCATCCATAAAATTCTTAATAGCTCGTTTCGTATGAGAATAGCTTTATCGAGAAATTGAATATCATTAACAGGTTTTACACAGTGCAGGACTAGAGCCTTTTATAGTTTGTCACTCAAATTAGCTAGCTGAAAAAATACTGTAAACAATTTTTTAAGCATGTGCACTAATTTATCTTTGATTTAATTCTTATAGACCAGGAAAATACCTCGCACAAACCTTATGGAAATTAGGTCCCAGTGGATTTAGTTCATACTTTGAGAAAATACTCTTTAGAGCATTGTGTTGAAAAGTTCTCATGGGCACAACTCGATCGTATGGAGGATTTTCAAGATATAGAGGACAAACTCGGAAAACTGTAAGATTCACTGGGTATTCCAATTCCCTGAGTGACTGGTTATCTGAAAACTTGTAGAAGTTAGGATAAAAGAAAAGTACTAGTAGTCTAGGAATTTTTCCTGACTATCCAATGGTGACCTTTACTTTGACCTTGACCTTCAACGGACGTCATTTTATAGAGTTTCGGTGGTTTTCGATATTAAATTGATATACACAGATTACTAATGGATTTCTGGGATCGCTAAACACGAATATGCCATCAGAATTGACCTCCGGAGCACGTAGTAGGCAGGGACACTGCAAGGGACGTCATCTTCTAGAGTTTCGATGGTTTTCAGCATTTAATTGATGCTAATGAATTACTGGAGGTTTTTTTGAGGTCGCTAAACACGAATATGTCACCAGAACCGACTCCCAGAGCACATGATTTCCAAGGTCAACGAAAGGGGCTCCTGGAGTTTCGAGGGTCTTCGGTACTACATTAATGCAAACGGATTAGTTAGAGGTTTTTGGGGTTACTGAACACGAATACGTGATCAGGACAGTCACAGAAGCACCTAAGACACGTTGTCTTCTAGAGTTTCGGAGGAATCAAATGAAGGAATTACTTGAATTACTCTTTGGTTCTGCATCAATTTAATGCCGAAACCTGTCGAAACTCCAGAAGAAGACCTGTCTTAGGCACCAGGTGCTCCGTGGGTCGGATCTGATGGCGTATTCACGTTCAGCAGCCCCCAAAAACCTGTGTGTAATCAGTTTACATTTATTTAGTACCGAAAGCTCTCGACTCTCCCAAGCATGACGTGCCTTAGGCACCAGGTACTCCGATGTCTGTTCTGATGGGGTATTCGTGTTCAGCAACTCCAAAAACCTATGAGTAATCCGTTTGCATCAATGTGGTACCGAAGACCCTCGAAACTTCAGGAGCCCCTTCCATTCATCTTGGGAACGAGGTGCCCGGGAGTCGGTTCTGGTGGCATATTCGTGTTTAACGACCTCAAAAATCCCTCTAGTAATTCATTTGCATCAATTAAATGCCAAAAACCATCAAAACTCTAGAAGATGACGTCCCTTGCAGTGGCCCTGGCCACAACGTCCTCCGGAGGTCAATTCTGATGGCATATTCGTATTTAGCGTTCTCAAAAACCCATGAGTAGTCTGTTTATATCAATTTAATGCTAAAAACCCTCGAAACTCTAGAAGATGACGTCCGTTGAAGGTCAGGGCCAAAGAAAATATCGTCATTGGATAGCCAGGAAAAAATCCTAGACTACTAGTACTTTTATTTAATCCAAACTTCTATATGTTGCCAGATAACCAGTAACTCAAGGAATTGAAATACCCGATAAATCTTATAATTTTTCGAGGTTGTGCCTCTATATCTTGAAAATACTCCATACGATCGAGATGTGCCCATGAGAACTACTTGTCAGGATGCTTCAAAGGGTATTTTCATAAAGTATAAACTACATCCACTTTGACCTAATTTTCATAAGGTTTGTGCGGGGTACTTTAGCACAAAATAAATCGATTTTTAAATACAGCACTTAAAGACTTGCAACTTTTTGCACTGTGTTCAAGATGACGTCAGGAAAAAGTCTGCTATTCAGAAATCTGTGAAAATGCATAATTGCACTTTAACGTGCATAAAATACATCCTTAAGTGCACAAACTTGTCAAAATGGTTATATTAAGGGCCAGATTTTGTTATTCGGAAGATTTTGGGGGTCACTCAACACGAATACGCAATCAGAACCGACCCCGATCCACCTGGTGTCCAGGGTTACTGCTAAGGCACATCATCTGGAGTTTCAAGGGTGTTCGGCACTCAATTGATACAAAAAGAAATTCGACGGTTTTTGGGATCGCTAAACACGAATACGTCATCAGAACCGGTCACCGGAGCACCTGGTGCCCGGAGTCACTGCTGAGGCTGATGTTTTCGGCACTAAATTAATACAAACAGATTACTCAGGGGACTTTTGGAGTTACTGAACACAAATATGACATCAGAACCGACCTTTAGAACACCTAGTATCCAGGTTGACTGATGTGCACGTCATCTTCTGGAATTTCGAGGCTCTCTGACACTAAATTGATACAAATAGATTACATGGGAGTTTGTGTGGTTGCTGAACACGAATACGCTCCGAAACCGACCTCCGAAATCAGAAATGCGAAATCAGAACCGATCTCCAAAATACAAAAACCCTCGAAATTGTGTCATATTCGTGTTTAGCAGTGGCGGCTCGTGATTTTTACAATAGGGGAGGCTATACCTAACTAAAATATCTAGACAAATTTGCACTAGCAAAAAAATGCGCCAAAAAATGTAATGTAAGGCCTCATTTTTTGACCATTTTTTATTTATATTTCATAATATCATCATAATTCATAATATCATATCATTTTAAAAGTAATTAGTCTAATTGTAAAAGTTTAATACCAAAGTTTGTGTCGTTTATTTGTTAACAATTCCATCTTTGTAAGTAGATATGCATATCAAAATAAATAGATTTGAAGTTTTGCAGTCCATACAGGTTGAAGGTTCACATTTTTTAAGATATTCAACTGATTTTTTTTAATTCTAAAGGCGGCCTACTGCGAATCCAAAAACATGATAAATTACCGATATTTTGCTTTGCGTTACAAATATCGGAAAGAGTTATTTGAACAAGTTATTCCAAATATTATTCTAACCCCAAAATAATAAATTTCATAACAAAATTCGCACTTTTAGTTTTTTCATTATTTTTTGTCAGGACCCTAAAATTCGTTGTCCAGAGATGCACGCAACGGCAACGGAGCCGAGGAGCTAGTTATCCTCCGTTGGTTAATCTCCGGGCAGCGTGTGATGGCACCGTAAATGCCACTGTTAGGAGACCGGGTCTCCCTAAACGCCTGCTGTGCTGCGTGGAGCATTAGCAACGGAGGCTGGCCGGCTTCTCGGCTCCGTTCATGCATCTCGGGATAACCCAGGGTCCTGCCTACAATAATAATAAAAAAACTGAGAAGCAATCATGCATTCTAATGCTAATGATCCGTGGGTATGGATATTTAGTGATAATATGGAATTTACACGTTATATATTAGTGAAAGTGCTTGTTGTTTTCGCGATTCAAGATAAACAAAACAATGTAGCGTGTGTAAAAAAATTATGGGGAGGCTAAGCCTCCCTTGCCTCCTCTGACGAGCCGCCACTGGTATTTAGCAACCCTTAAAACACCCCACGTAATCTGTTTGTATCAATTTATTGTCGAAAACACTCGAAACTCCAGAGGATGACGTGCTTCAGCAGTGACCCTGGCTACCAGGTGCTCCGGGGGTCGGTTACGATGAGGTATTCGTGTGTAGCTATCCCAATAAACATTTCCGTGTCGAGAACCGTCGAAACTGCAGATGACATGCCTTAACAGGTACCCTGGGCACCAGGTGTATAGGGAGTCCATTCTGATTGCGCATTCATGTTTAGTGACCTCAAAAACCTCCTAAATATCAAAATCTGGCCCTCAATACAATTATTTCGACATTTTTATGGAATTTTTGGATGCATTTTATGCACTTATGCAGTGCAATTATGCAAAGTGAAATTATGCATTTCCACCCATTTTTCAATAGTAGACTGTTTTCCTGGCGCATTCTGACCACAATGCGAAAAGTTGTAAGTCTCTAGGTACCGTATTTAAAAAACGATTTATTGCGGTGTTTTTAATGCTAAATGCCGTGCTCTATTTTGCATAATCCAGAATAAAGCTTTGGTATGTATGTTACCGGCCAAACCCAATTTCAGGACCCTAGGCCAGGGGCCTAGGGGTAAAATAGGGAAATACCAGAAAAGTTGTGAACCACTTGTGACAATATCCCAAATAAACAAAATAGAGTTTATGAAATTCCCTGTTTAGACTACCTCAAACAAGATGTAGACACAATAGTCTAAATAAAATTAAACTATAAGTAAATCAAAATGTAAATTCGTACAGGTTGAAACATATTTTATATCAAAGTTTAGGTGGGTACAAAATATATTTTCAAGAAAGTATCCAAATCATACAAGGGGATCATTGTTTAAATAATTAAAAAGGGGTCATTTTTGCAAAAAAATGCTATTTTAACTGCTGAGGTCATTCAATTACTACTGAAGGTCTATAGAATTGTTTTCTGTAAATTTGAAGGGTAAATATTTTACATAAAACTGACTAAATTAAATTTGGCCACCTATTTATTTAAATAATTATACATAAAACTTTAAAAACAAATTTGCAAAAAATTATTTTTAGCGTTTTAAATAAGCACTATAAAATATCTTATTTTACAGAATAAATTGCGCTATCTTATCAGTATTAATAAAAAAAATTGGTTCAAAAATATTTAATATTTTTTGAGATATTGAATTTGTTTTTTAAATGTTACTCTATTTTTAATTGCAAGAACGCGGTTGTTGCCAAAGAAATATTCGCCTGTATTAAATCTTATTATTTTTATTTTTATGTATATTTTCGATAAATGTATTGATAAATTCAAATTTCAATTAAACTTCCCCCTAAAATGGCATTTGAAAATAATTCAAATTTGTTTATAATTTGCTTTTTTTAATAACGTCGCGGGGATTAAATATTTTGAAATGCCGTTTCGATAATTGGGTTCCTGGGAATGTTTCACTAATTAACAAATTTTTTTGTCTTTTTTTCTTGGCAATATATTACTACAGGCCCTTTTTGGATTAAGTTTCATTAAGAATATCGAATCACTAAGTTGTAGATTCTAGACCTAAAAACATTAAGATTAGTCTAAAATCACTTAAATAAAATGTGGCTACTTACTCAGTTACAGGGTGTTTTATTTAAAAATTTAAAAATTATTTTTACCAAGTACTTTCAAACTATTTGACGTATCCTTATCATACTTGGCAGAAAGTGTGGGTACTACACAGTCTACTAAACTGTGATAAATAAAAGGTTCTAGCTACCACCAGAGGCGTACGACAGGGGCCAGTTAATGGTTGACCCTTCCCAAATTCTACGCCACTGAGGGAATTACTATTTTAGCGAAATTTTTCTATTCTCCAACACTTTCTATGTAAATACTATACTCTTCACTGGTAACGATTAAGTCATTAGTTTTCGAGATATTGGACGTTAAAAATGAAACGGCATAGTTATTTTGATTCATCCATTCATTCATTTTAAATTTCCAATATCTCTCAAATTGATGACTTTATCGATACCAATAAAGTTATTTACATACAAAGTATTGGAGAATCGAAAAATTTCGCTACAATAGTAATTCACTCAGTGGCGTAGAATTTGGGAAGGGTCAATCATTCACTATCCCTGTCGTACGCCTCTGGCACTAGCTAGAAACGTTTATTAATCACAATTTAATAGGGTGTATAATAGCCACACTTTTTGCCAAGTATGATAAGGATACATCAAATAGTTTTAAAGTACTTGTTAAAAATATTTTATAAATTTTTAAATAAAACACCCTGTAACTCAGTAAGTAGCCACATTTTATTTAAGAGATTTTAGTTAAATCTTAATATTTTTAGGTCTAGAATCTACAACTCAGAGATTCGACATTCTTAATAAAATTTAACCCTAAAAGGGCCCGTAGTAATATAACTTCAAGAAAAAAAAAGAAGAAAAAACGATAAAAAAATTTTGTTAATTAGTAAAAAATTCCCAGGAACCCAATTATCGAAACGGCATTTCAAAATACTTAATCCCCGCGACGTTATTATAAAAAAAAATTATAAACAAATTTGAATAATTTTCAAATGCCATTTTAGGGGGGAGTTTAATTGAAATTTGAATTTATCAATACATTTATCGAAAATATACATAAAAATAAAAATAATGAGATCTTAAGCAGGTGAATATTTCTTTGGCAACAACCGCGTTTTTGCAATTGAAAATATAGTAACATTTAATAAACAAATTCAATATCTCAAAAAAAATTAAATATTTTTTGACCAATTTTTTTTACTTAATACTGGTAACATAGCGCAACTTAGTCTGTAAAATATTGTAGCGGAAGAGAAATCTTGGCCGATCCCCGTATAACAGTAAACACCTCGAGAATGACGTAATCGGATGTGCTAGGCCTCGCCGGAGAATTCTGGAAGGTACGTCACGTAGGCGGAACAAGCCGATAGCTCGAGATGGGAGTCGATTGTTCCAGAATAACAACTGGGTATAAATACGGGCATATTTTGTGAATAAGTTTAGTGTATAAGATAAATTCGTCTGTAACTTATATAAATAAAGTCGTATATAAATTACGAACCGCTAGTTTTATTGTAATTAGAAGTAATTACACTAATCACGCTACAGTTGGTGTCGGTGTTCGGTTAACTTAGTGCGATATAAATAAGTGAATTACAGAGAGACTTTAAAAGACTTTTGAACTTTATTCGTCGGGAACAACCGGAGTGCGTTAATTGTTCGGTATTCGGAAAGACTTTAAAATACTTTTGGACTTTATTCGTCGGGAATAGTTAAAGTGCGTTGATTGTTCGGTATTCGGAAAGACTGTTAAAAGACATTTTGGAAAGTACGTGTGTGCCGACCAAAGATGTTGCTACAAGAACTTACAGTAAAACAGCTCCGTGAACAGCTCGAGGAACGGGATCTGGACAGCAGTGGGCTCAAGATAGTCCTACAAGCACGACTCGAGGATGTCCTCACGAAGAACGGAGAAGACCCAAAGACGTTCCACTTCCAGTCAGCAGAACAAGTAATCTTATCGAAATTAAAAACTGTTTCTGAAACGATCGATGAAACTTCTAGAAGAAGCGACGAGAAACTTGAAGAAGTTAGTAGACAGAACAACGAGAAATTTGAAAGTGTTTCTCAAAAGATCGATGAAACTTCTAGAAGAAGCGACGAGAAACTTGAAGAAGTTAGTAGAAGAAGCGACGAGAAACTTGAAGAAGTTAGTAGAAAAAGCGACGAGAAATTCGAAAATGTTGCTAAAAGATTCGATGAGACTTCTCAAATAATTAAAGAGGTCTGTAGGCAAAACAACGAAAAACTAGAAGAAGTTTGTAAACAGAACAATGAGAAATTTGAAGAAGTTTCTAGAACATTCGATAAGATGCAGAAAAGTGTAGAGACCGTAGAAGAAAAGATCAAACAGCTAGAGAGCAGGATAACCGATACAAAAGTACAACCATCAGTTAATGCAGCAACGTTAGATCCTTTAGTGAAAGATGAACTACCGAGAGACGAAACGTTGCATAATATGAGATTCAAATTACCACCATTTGATGGAAAGTCCTCTTGGTCCATATATCTTAGACAGTTTGAAGCTATTGCGACCGCCAATCATTGGACCGAACAAGAAAAGGCTGTTTCCTTGACTGCTGCTTTACGAGGTGATGCTGCAGATATATTAAGGTCAATTCCCAAGGGTCAAGAAAATTGTTACCAGACCTTGTTCACTCGTCTAGAAAAACGCTATGGAGATGCCCATCTACAACAAGTATACAAAGCACAACTGCGAAGTAGAAGTCAACGAGCAAGTGAGAATCTGCAAGAATTTGAAGCAGATGTGGCTCGTGTGGTGCGGTTGGCTTATCCAGAGGTGCCAGACAGCGTTTTAGAAGAAATTGCAGTAGATACCTTCGTCAATGGGCTGAAAGATAATGAACTACAGAAAGCTTTACGACTAGCAAGACCGAAAGTTTTAGATGAAGCACTTGCTATTGCCTTGGAACACGAAGCAGCTAGCCAAGCTTCACGAAACAATCGAGTAATAACCGTGGAAAAAGGCGATAAGAGAAAAGATGAACGTTTGGTGGAAATGGTACGGAGGGTGATTCGTGACACGATGCCGAAGAGACGCATGAAGAGGGCTGGAAGAGTTGGTTCAAATACAGATGCTTCCTCGATACGGCCATGCAGTGAAAGTTGTAATCACCGGCTTAAACTAGATGAACAGCTTTGCCCTGTGAGACGAACTACCGTAATTAATGAGCAATGGCAGCCCCAACAGTTACAAGACGCCCAAGAAGATGATCCATGTATAAAAAGAGTATTGGATTGGATGCGGCAAGGTGAGAGACCTAGTTGGCAGAACATTAGTGCATGTAGTCCAGAAGTCAAGGCCTACTGGAGCCAATGGAATTGCCTGGTACTAAAAGATGATCTTCTGTACAGAACCTTTGAGAACGATGATGGTACAGAATCTAAGCTTCAGTTAATTGTACCTAAAAGTAAAGTGTCAGAAGTATTGCGTCAGTTGCATGACGGTACATCAGGTGGACACTTTGGTATTACGAAGACTCTGCAAAAGGTTCGAGAACGGTTCTATTGGGTGAACTGTAAAGATGATGTAAGAAGATGGTGCCGAAAATGTGAACCGTGTGATCCGGTAATGGTCCGGTTGGTAAAAAGAGAGCACCCATGAGACAGTACAATGTTGGAAGTCCTATGGAAAGAGTAGCTATCGACATTGCAGGTCCATTTCCAGAAACCGATGCTGGAAATAAATACATCCTGGTAGCCATGGATTATTTTACAAAATGGACTGAGGCCTATGCATTACCAAATCAAGAAGCTGCTACCGTTGCAGAGGTACTTGTTAAAGAATTCTTTAGCCGATTTGGTGTTCCCTTGGAGATCCACTCCGACCAAGGGCGAAACTTTGAGTCAGCTCTTTTCCAAAACGTTTGTAAATTGATTGGTGCCAATAAGACCAGAACAACACCCTTGCATCCTCAATCAGATGGAATGGTCGAGAGGATGAACCGAACGATGGGTAAACACTTGTCCAAAGTTGTATCTGAACATCAGCGAGATTGGGACCAACACATTCATTTATTCCTGATGGCCTACCGCTCGGCCGTAAATGAAACTACAGGTCAAACACCAACCTGCCTGATGTTGGGTCGTGAAGTTCGGTTGCCCTGCGACCTAGAGTTTGGCTGCGGACCTTCCGAGGAACATGTTGCAGGCGAAGACTACGTTGACCGCCTGAAATTACGAATGAACAACATTCATGAACTTGCCCGACAACACATCCAGATAGCCAGTGACAGAATGAAAGATCAATATGATTCTCGATGCAAGAATGAAAGCTTCGAAGTAGGTGATCTTGTCTGGCTTTATAATCCGCAACGTCGTCGAGGCTTATGTCCTAAACTGCAAAGACAATGGGAAGGTCCATATGAAGTTAAGAAGAAAATAAATGACGTAATATATAGAATTAAGAAGTTGCCAAACGGTAAACCAAAAGTTATTCACATAAATCGTCTTGCACCATATGCTGGCTCAAATGAAACAGAAGAAGCACGAGTCCTCCAACAGGAGATGAAAGATGTCGCACAGCCAAGTTTTAATCAATTTATGTCAAATTACGCAGCGAGAAAGAGTGCTAGATTCGGCGTGACCACAGAAGTTCAGCAAGATCTGTTTGGTGTTCCAGAAAACGTCTCTCTGGCCCACTGTGTTGCCCAAGACCTCGAGATGACTAAAGGAATATCGTCCGTATTCAATAGAAAGTTCGGCCGCCTGGACGAGTTAAGAAATCAGCAGCCTAAAATTGGAAGAGTACTGCGATTGGAAGATGGTCCTCGATCTTTGCTGTATATGGTGACCAGAAAGTCTTATACGGACACGCCAAGCTACGAGAACATATGGCGTGTTCTAACTAATTTGAAGAAAATCGTGTGTAATTATGACATCAAAAATTTGGCTTTACCAAAAATAGGCCATGCAGTAGAAAATCTGGATTGGAAGATTGTGAGAAGCATGCTTGAAGTGGTCTTCAGAGGAACTGGTGTACAAATCACTGTGTGTTGCATGAACCCGAAGATGTCGTACCCTTCAAAGACAGTAGACTGTTATTTCTTCTTGAAGGGTGTATGCAGAGCTGGAGAGTCGTGTAGATTCCGCCATCCTGGGCCTTCATTTAGAGTTGCTGATCGAGACGCTCAGATCTTAAGAGGGGAGCAGTGTAGCGGAAGAGAAATCTTGGCCGATCCCCGTATAACAGTAAACACCTCGAGAATGACGTAATCGGATGTGCTAGGCCTCGCCGGAGAATTCTGGAAGGTACGTCACGTAGGCGGAACAAGCCGATAGCTAGAGATGGGAGTCGATTGTTCCAGAATAACAACTGGGTATAAATACGGGCATATTTTGTGAATAAGTTTAGTGTATAAGATAAATTCGTCTGTAACTTATATAAATAAAGTCGTATATAAATTACGAACCGCTAGTTTTATTGTAATTAGAAGTAATTACACTAATCACGCTACAATATGATATTTTATAGTGCTTATTTAAAAAGCTAAAAATAATTTTTTGCAAATTTGTTTTTAAAGTTATATGTAAAATTATTTAAATAAATAGGGGGTCAAATTTAATTTAGTAAGTCTTATGTAAAAGATTTACCCTTCAACTTTGCAGAAAAAAATCCCATAGACCTTCATTAGTAATTGAATGACCTCACCAGTTAAAAAAGTATTTTTTTTGTAAAAATGACCCCTTTTTAATTATTTAAACAATGATCCCCTTGTATGATTTGGATACTTTCTGGAAAATATCTTTTGTACTTACCTAAACTTTGATATAAAATTTGTTTTAACCTGTATGAATTTACATATTGACTTTTTTTTCTTTTATTAGGCTACAAGATAAGGACATTCCTAATGATGCGTGTAGAGAAATTGCAATTAACGTTTCTCTTTTTTATAGAGATACACTCAAACAGGCATTACCTTCAACAGTTTCATTTGAGCCCAATTCGTTCCTGGTGCAAATAAATTACCGTTAACTTCAGATTCACGACCAGATGACAAAATATCGAATAGCAAATGACTAACGGTGTGGTTTTAGGAGCTCATTTTCTATCAGCGTAATTTGCTGTTCTCGTTTCGAAGTTGAGCCAATTTCAACTGCGAAATCAGACATTCGCATTTCCGATCATCACCTGAATACTTGTCGGGATACGATTATGCAGCTCTTAGTGGTTGCCGATGTGTGTTTTCGCCCTTGTCAAGAGTACAATTAATTTGGGATTGTAATGAGTTTGACGATGCACGCACCGGGTTTGATTATCACTCGCGGTGACAGGAAAATTTGTGGGCATATTGTGTCGAAGTATATTATCATCAAACGCATTTAGCATATTTAATTTTATATAACTGAAAAATTATTATAATGGTAGGGGAGCCCAAGCGGAGATTTTTTATCACATGGGAGTTCTTTAAGGGGGATCGAAAAAAAATCTATCTTTCGAAAAATTCGAAATCGTCATATTAAGATAAGGTAACTTAAGTACATGCGAAACAGTGTATATTTCAAAAATCTGACGATTTGAGCGAAGCGTAAAGAAATGGGCGTGTCAAAAAGTTTCACAAAAAAAAACCGAGCATATTTCTCGAAATGAACATCAGATCGAAAAACTAAAAAATACATGTTCAATATATTTCAAAAATCTATCGAATGATACCAAACACGACCCCCACGAAGAGGGGTGGGGGTAAATTTAAAATTTGAAATACGCACCCCGCGATATTTCGCAAATAAACATCAGATCGAAAAACTGCAAAATACACGTATTCAATATTTTTGAAAAATCTATTGAATGGCACCAAACACAACCCCCACGGAGTTGAGGTGGAAGGTTACTTTAAAATACTTACTTTACTTTAAATAGGAGCCCTCAATTTTTATTGCAGATTTAAATTCCTTGCGTAAAAAAATAAGCACCTTTTATTCGAGACATTTTTGAGAATTATGGATAGACGGCGCTATAATCGGAAAAAACGATTGTTGGAAATAAAAAATTAAATTAAAAATTGGAAAGTCCCCCACTTTATAGAAAACTTAACTTAACTTCTTTTGGTTTTAGGGCCTAATCTTCACAACTCAATAGGTCCCTATAACGCTCGAGTAACTGCAAATTTAGCGTACACTCCTACCCTACTATAATGAATGTTTGCAAGTAGAAAAAGATTAATAATTTTCTTATTTCTCTATTAACCGTTATTTTTTAATAGCCATCTAAATATTATATCTTCTATATAAATAAAAATTAATGTTTGTATGTATGTATGTACCTTATAGACTCGCAAACTATGCATTTCATCACATGATGACCTCAATAAAAGTTGTTGTGCATGAACCGGGAAGGTTTCTGAGTTGGTACGACTAACCTAAATGAAAGGGGGGCTTGCCCCCCCCATAATTATTTTTTATTTTTTTTGGAAAAACTTTTCTTTTCTAATTTTATATGATGTAGAACTAAAATGTATATTCAACCCTAAATTTTCAATTTTCTATCATCAACCGTTATTTTTTAATAGCTGTCTAAAATTTGCCTCTTCTATATAAATAAAAATGAATGTTTGTATGCATGTATGTATGTATCTTACTATGCATTTCATGATAATGATGGCGCACCGGAGCTTTGTTGAGGACCGATCAAATTACCGAATTAAAATTAAATAAATTGTGCGATATTTTAAGATTTGTGAAAAGTTAAATACGGCTATGGCTGGGATATAAGACAAGAAGATACAAAGACAATAACGAAAATATTCCAATAGAAGCTGACAGGCAGACGAAAAAAAAAAGGAAGGTCCCGAACGAGACGGTTGTTTGAAGTAGAAGACGACTTAAAAACTATGAATATAATACAATGGATAAGAAGTACGTAAGGAAGGTCTAAATGGGAGGGTATATCAAGACAGGCAAATACCCATCCATGGTTATGATGTCAAAAGAAGAAGAATAAGTAATAATACATACAACACTTAATTTTCTCCCTTTTATCACCTACCCCTATTTTTTAATAGCCATATTAGTAATTTAATAAATTTTAACCATATTCGATAAATTGACCAATTATGACTAGATCAGTAATCCCCATAAAGCGTCTACCGATGTCACGTCTTTTTCGGTAAACAATATATTTGTTTATGTATATATCGAGTAGTAGTGACGTTTTTAATCGGAGGTTTTTTGAAATTTTGCGGAATAAACTTTGAGTGTCCATGTCTCGGGCAAGGAAAATGAATCGTGCGTTGGAAAACCGCCATCGTTTTAAATTTACGAACGGCAAAAATATATTGCTTATCAGAATGAATTAAATTGATACTTTTATATTGGGTAATACGTAATATTTTTTTAAGTATTTGTTTGATTTTCTGTTAATTTTTATTTATTGAACTTTGACACATCATTGATTTATTTCTAAGGCGGTACGAATTTCGCCGGACCAACAAGTTAGCATATAAAATAAAGATAGGCGGTTGCATTTCGATTCAATTCGACGATATTCTTACCATCCTCTGGCACGTGTTTCTAGGTCTACCTGTCATCAGGGAGGCTTGTAAGAAGACTGAACTGAATCAAAACGTGCCGACTGGTTGGCAATTATATTAAAATAATATACCAGTGCATGCGTTTTGCGACCACTAACGTCGAAGTATGGAGTGAGTATCGATAATGTTTAAGGTAAACTGCAAACCCAAGCGTAATTACGCCATTCAGAGCGATGCTTGGAATATTTATATTCCACTATTGCATGAACAGTTTACCCATGGAAATGAAAGGTTGGCTATAACCATTTCAAATTCGTCTCTACCTTTTGTTTAGCTTAAAAGCGTCTGTGCGTTTAAGCCATTCTTCTTCTTTAGGTGCCATCTCCGCTACGGAGGTTGGCAATCATCATAGCTATTTTAAATTTTTGAGGCAGTAGCTCTAAATAGTTGTTTTGAGCTACATCTAAACCATTCTCTCAGGTTCTTCAGCCATCTATCTTTCCTTGCATTATAAGTCGTAGGATGCCATCCTTCTCGCCACGCATCACATGCCCGCGATACTGTAGCTTTCTTTCTTTAATTGTAAGTTTAACTTCATTCTCTTTACCTACTCTTCTCAGTATTTCATTGTTCGTAACTCTATCTACCCAGGAAACCCTTATAATTCTTCTATAGGTCCACATTTCAAAGGCGTTAAATCGTCTCATTGTCTCTACATTTAACGCCCATGATTCCACTCCATTATATAGTACACTGTAGATGTAACATTTTGTTAGGCGTACTTTAAGAGCTAATGTTAAATTTTTGCTACATAGGATCTTTTTTATTTTTATAAAATTAGAACGTGCTTTTTCGATTCTGATTTTTATTTCTGTAGTGTAGTCATTAATTTTGGTTATAAGTGTTCCTAGGTAAGTGTACTTTTTTACTCTTTCGGTCTGCTGGCCCTCTACTATCAAGATTTCGTTAGTATTATGGTTGTTTTTACTAATTTTCATAAACTTCGTCTTTTTGATATTGAGAGAGTCCGTACTCCCTACTACACCTTACTATTTTACTCATGAGTCTTTGCAGGTCTTGTAAACTATCGGCTATTATTACTGTATCATCTGCATATCTGATGTTGTTTAAAGCTATAACAATATAAAAACAAAAACAGCAATAGAAATAAAAAACCGGGAATACTAAAAGATGCAAATGGAAAACTGGTACTGAATACTAATCAAAAATTAAAGAGATGGGCAGAATACTGAGAATACATCAATGCATTTTTTAAGGACAATAGAATACAGCAAATGGAAGTAGGAATAGAAGATGATATGGTTTTAAAGATATTAAAGGAGGAAATAAAATGGCATTAAAAAACAGCAAAAATTATAAAGCAGTAGATACTAGTAGAAAGCTTAAAATGCATAAATGATGAAACCCCTAACATTATAGTAGACTTGTTTAACATAGTGTACAAAATAGGACCAATACCAAAACAAGTGTTTGCACCTGTGATAGCACCTTTTGTGCCATCCCTAAAAATACAAACACTAAAAATTGCAGTGAATAAAAAACAATATCATTAAAAATCATGTCCTCAAATTATTCTTGAAAATAATACATGGTCGTATAAATCAAAACTGGAAGAAGGAATAGATGATAGTCAGTTTGGGTTCAGAAGCGGCTAGGAACCAGAGAGACCTTATTTAATGTGATAGCTCAAAGATGCATCGATATGAATATGGATTATCATGCTTGTTACGTTGATTTTCAAAAAGGATTTGACTAACTAGGAAACGAAAAATTACTCCAAATTATAAAGACAAGAAACGTAGAAAAGTCGACTTACGAATAACAACTAACCTTTACTGGACAAAGAGCACACATTGTAATAGGTAACGAACGCAGTATAGAAATTGAGATCAGGATAGAAGTTAGGTAGGGATGTATTATGTCTTCATTACTGTTTATTGTATAATGTGAATAGAGTTCCATTCCCGGGAAATTCCCGGGACAAATTTCCCGGAAAATCAGTAAAAAATGAAAATCCCGATTCCCGGGAATTCTTACAGATTTCCCGGGATTTTTTAAATATTTTATTTTAAATTTTAAGCGGATATATTACTAACTCGAGTGTCATGATAAAGTTTGGACGAGAGTTGTGCAAACTTCATCAACAGTGTTTCAATTACGCTATCCATCTTGGGGTTTTAGATGTTCTATTTAAAAAAAATGATGGTGATCGTTATGACAGTGACTGTGACTCTCTCTCAAAAGTGAAGGTGAAATCGAAGAAAGTTTTAATCATTCAGAAGTTGAAACAGTGAGGGTGAGACCTGATATATGTGATGCATTGAAACGGGTGAGTAGAATTGTTAAAACATTTAAGAACTCGCCAGTAAGCAACAAAACTCTTCAAAATTAACACTATCAAACGCTGACAAACTGATGTGATTACATTGATGCCATATGTTGAAAACAAGGACTTTACTGAAAACATATATTTGCCACTATCTAATAAAACAATAAATCAATTAGTTAGTGGTTTAATAATATTTTTGTTTTCAAAGTGATACGGATTCATCAGTTTCAGCGGATACCAATAATGATGATTTGAAAAAAAAAGTTATCGTGTGCAATTGAGTCTGCCATAGCTGTGCGTACTCAAAAGACTTCAAATGATGATGACCTTGATCTTGAACATATCATTAAACAAGAGCTAGCACTGTATGCCAATTCAAATCAGCTGTCCGGACATTTAAAAAATTACTTACTGCACTAAAAAGCATCAGACTTACATCAACAGAAAGCGAACGTGCGTTTTCAACTTTACCAAATTTCTGTCAAAAAAAAGAGCCACCGGAAAGATCAAATTCTGAACCATTTTATGTTTTATGTTTTCTTAAAACATACTTCAATAATACAAACAAGGAAAATTTAGATAAAACACAAAATAATTTTCCTATTTTTAAAATTTCTCTTAAAATTTTGATTTTTTTTTTAATTTTTGAATTTTTTAAAACCTAAAATCAAATTTATACCTTTTTATATTACTTAATTGCATTTAATCTTGATTAAGAATTTAAAAAACAATTCGTTTACTAGGACTTTTTTCCTTCGATTTTACCCTTCACAATCAGTGGCAATAACTCGTACTTATCATTTCTAAGTATGTGATCTAAATACTGTCTTGAAGTATATTAGTGAATCTAAAATGCAGGTGTAATAAAACTTACAAGTTCTTTTATAATTATTTGAGATAAATTTTGTACCATAAGTTTTTATGAAGCTATTTTATATCCCGTATATTATAAATACAGTGCGCTGGAAAAAGGGTTACCCCCCATATTAACTTATTTATTTTAGCACATAAGCAAAACGCTCGGATAGGTCGATTTTTAAAATAATCATAGTATATTATAGCATCAATGTTTCGAACTTTACGCGATCCCTCTTCAGGTGACAGGCATAACTTTGATTTTTTTAAATAGAAAAGTACGTCATGAGACACCTCATTTAAAAGCTTTTGAAATACTAATTACAAAAATGTATAATACTTTAATCATTTTTGAGAGCGTAGGCGCAAAATTTTGGTCGAACTCTTTTTAAACGCATTCATTTTTTTCGAATCCTGAGAAAACTAATAATTATTAGTATTTTTGAAAAATTAAAAAGCAGAATGAAAGATTACATTATTACCGAGGGCTGACAGTCCCATAGAATAAACAAAAAGTTTCTTTTGAATGATATATTTAAAAATTAAAAATCAGACTAAATTTTCTCTTTTTTTTCACCCCTGTGACTTATTAAAATAAACATTATAGGAGTTCTCAGGGACCTTCGACCATCGAGAATACTGTAGTATTTCATTCTGTGTTTAAATTTTTCAAAAATATTTATTAGTTTTTTCAGGATTCGAAAAAATGATTGCAATTAGAAAGAATTCGACCGAAATTTTGCGCCTACGCGATCAAACAGGATTAACATATTATACATTTTTGTAATCAGTATTTCAAAAGCTATTAAATGAGGTATCACATGATGTTCTTTCCCATTTAAAAAAATCAAGTTATGCCTGTCACCTGAAGAGCTATCACGTAAAGTTCGAAACATTGATGCTATAATATACTATGATTATTTTAAAAACCGACGTGTCCGAGCGTTTTGTTTATTATTAAAAATAAATAAGTTAATAACGGGGGGTAACACTTATTCCAGCGCACTGTATTCACTTTTACCCTTTTTTATATTTCAATTCACTCTTTGTCCCTTTGTGGCATATTGCGCGTAAGATAATATGCATTGCCTAACTGAAACTTATTTCCGAGAGGGATTTAATAAAAATTGTTCATAATAAGCACGTGAACACTAATTGAAGTTTTAGCTAATCCACATTTTATTAAAAAATAATCCAACGATATGTCAATATGTCACTAATCCCACAATCAGTTGGCAAGGATATAATTTATTTCAAAGATATACATACAAACATATTGTTAAACATAGAAAACATACATATTTGCAAATAAATGAATAAAAATAATAGAACATATAAGGCAAAGGCTGTGAATAAAGTTCCTAATATCATTATCATCAATTGGCCCATAATAGTTTTTTTATAAGGTCTTCCGTAATCTTTTCCACTTATTTCTGTCGTAAGATTCTTGAATCCACTTCGTGGTGATTCGATTATATCAACCAGTCGATGCACGTTATATCAACCAGTCGATGGGCGTTCTCTTCTTCGATATGCCTTTATGATCGATATTCCAGAATCTTTCTATTCTAGCCTAGACCATGTAACAGCCGTCAGTTCGGAAATATGCCCAATCCAATTCCATTTGTATATGTCCTCTTCTTCTTCTTTCTAAGTTTGATACGTTACCAGATAGTAATGTCCAACTGGAATATTTGACAAATATGTTGTTTGATCTGCCAGAGGTAGCCCTTATGCTAGTATTCTTTGTATTTTAGTTGTTGACTATGGTAGGGGAGCAAAGTATGCTAAATTTGCAGTCACTCGAGCGTTATGGGAAACTATTGGGTTATGATTATTAGGTCCTAAAACCAAAAACATTAAGTAAAATTTTCCATTTTAGTGGGGACTTTCCATTTTTTAATTTAATTTTCCATTTCCAACAATTGCGCCACCTATCCATAATTATAGCGCCATCGATCCATAATTCGAAAAAATGCCTCGAATAAAAGTTGCTTATTTTTAGGTAAAGAATCCAAATCTGCAATAAAAAATTGGGGGTCCCATTTCAGATTTTAAAGTAACCCCGCAGCCCATTCGGTCTGTAACCCCTTCTTGGGGGTGAAAAAATATTAGTCCGGAAATGGATAAACTGACTAATTTTAAGTAACTTTTGTTTTAAAGAGTTTTTTCACTACGTCAATATTTTCGAGTTATTTGCCAGTGAATATGTTCATTTTTCAACAAAATAACCACGCTTTTAGACGGTTTTTCGCAAATAACTCAAATACCCAGTAAGTATTTTGTCGAAAAATTAGAAAAAATATAGCCTGTAACAAATTTAAAAAATGATGTATATATCACGTCTCTATACATAGTAGAAGCAGAGTTATAGCCAATTAATAAATAGGTTCATATTCGTCAAATTCCAAATGGAATATTTCAACGTGAAATAACCAAAAATGAAGCACATCTCGGGAAAAACTCATTACAACTTATTTAAAGTGTTTAAAAAAAGCTTCATTTTTGTTTTATAAAAAAATTTCTAGCGTCAAAAGTAAACAAGTTACGCTCAAAATAAAGTTAGTCCCTTTTTTTTGGTAAAAAAGGGGGAAAATGACCCCCTAATTAGTATCTCAAATGAACTTAATCGTTACGACTTCACAAGTTTCTTGACTCGTGTATGTATTGTTTATATGATCTGTAAATTTCATCGGCTCAAAGACCTTATTTTTGAAAGGGCTGTAGTTAAAAGGGGTTGAAAGAGTCACTGATCACGAATGTATGCAAATTTAGAAACACCAAATCTTAATAAATTTTTGTCTAACAGAAAAACAAAAAAATACATGATATTCAGAAAAGTAATGCTGACTTTCTTTGTTTTTCGAGATTTTTGGTATCTCTAACAATTTTCAAGTTATTTTGAAAATAAAAGCGTATTTCTCAAAATTAAAATTTTTAAAAATTTTATTTTAAAATCAATTTTTTTCAAAAATAGGCACTTTAAATCGATGAAACTTAGCCAAGCCGCACACCAAAGAAACATGAAACGAAAAACATGAAACATGAAACGAAAAACATGTTTCATGAAAAGAAAACACTGCTAAACAAATCTCAAAGTCCGCCTACCAATGAAACGAGTGTGATTCATGCTCATGACACATTTTTATTTTCGGAGAGTTTCATAAATGGACGGACATATATTTGTTTAGCAGTGGTTTATTTCCATGAAACGTAATTTACGTTTCATGTTTCTTTGATGTGCGGCCTGCCTTACAGATCATATAAACACAATATAAGTAAAATAATTTGTGGAGCGGTAACGGTTAATTTCATTCAAGTTGCTAATTAGGGGGTGGTCTTCCCGATTTTTTTTTCCAAAACAAAAAGGACCAGCTTTATGTTGAGCGTAACTTGCTTAAATTTAATGCTAGAAACTTTTTAAAAAAATAGAAATAAAGATTTTTTTAAACATCCTAAAAAAGTTAAAATGGGGTTTCCCCAAAAAGTGCTTAATTTTTTGGACATTTCACGTCGAAATATTCTATTTGAAATTTGGTGAATATGAATCTACTTTTCATTGGCTATAACTCTGGTTCTACGAGGTCCAGAGACCTAATGCGTACACCATTTTTTTTTTACTTTTTTACAGGTTATATTTTTTCTAAGAACGTTTGTTTCGACAAAATACTTACTTTTTGAGTTATTTGCGAAAAACCGTCTAAGAATGTGGTTATTTTGTTGAAAAATAAACATATTCACTCGCAAATAACTCGAAAAGTGTTGACTTGGCGAAAAAGCTCTATAGAACAAAAGTTACTTAAAATTAGACATTTTACCAATTTCCGGACCTATTTTGGACATATATTTTTTCAACCCCAAGAGGGGGCGAAAGTCACCTCCAGGGAAAAAGCACACATCGGCACAATATCACTTTTTTTCTTTGAAATGTAAACTGTATGCCAAATTTCATGTCAATCCAAGCGGTTCTTTAAAATATAGAGCAAAAACCATGAAAGAATGTACTACTAAGCGATTTTTATGCCATAGCTATTTTTGTAACCTGTTAATTGGTTGAGGCAAAAGGCAAAAGATATTTATTATTTTAGATTATTCTTTGGTATTTACACTGTTGTGCAATGATTTACTCAAACCTCTTAATCACTGACATGCGGTATGCCATACTCCGCCGAAAATATATTTTTTCTACAACCACTATTCAAAGTGCACTTTTCTGCACGGTTTTATGTTAGCAAACTTGATATTTTCTCACAGTATAAGATATTTGACATTAGTGTGCAGAAAAGTGACGTTTCTGTGCCGCAAAGTGACGTTTCTGTGCCGCAAAGTTCTTTTCTGCACAGTTGACTACCTCATTCTGAGTAACGTTATATTCTGTTTACATCCGTGGACTACCGCATTCTGAGTAACGTTATATTCTGTTTACATCCGTGGTTAAACTTTAGACAAATATATAACCTATAAGACAATTATTATATTTAACTATAGCATAGAAACTAAATTATGGATGTTACAACTGTTTTATTTTACATTTTTATTCTTATTAAACATTTTATAATTATCAAATAACCAATAAGGATTTAGCAACATGTGCAAGAGACGTCGAATGAAGTAGGTTTTGTGTAAATCCGTGACTGCATAAATATAATGTCAATAATGTGTAATAATTGTTTAAATTTAAACAAATTAAGGCAGTGCATTAATTTTTTAACTGATTTCTGTGCAATTTGTTTAGGTATAAGGAATTTAAATTGATTAGTAGGTATTAATTAAATACAGTTTAAAATTTATCACATAGGTACCTATTATAATTAATCGTCGTTTGGAAATTGTGATTTTTATTTTTAGGAAAAACTGTGCTTGTAGAAAAAGTATAGTGTGAAACACGTGCAGAAAGGTAATTTCTCACTCGTTTGAATTGCGGCACTCGCTTGCGCTCGTACCGCAACTTTTCAAACTCGTGAGAAATTAGTACCTTTCTGCACTTGTTGCACAATATACTATTTTCTACGAGCGTGCAAAAGTGTCTACTTTCGCGCACGCATTTTAATTTAGAAAGTTTCACTTTTCCGCACGCGTGTTACTTTTCCGCACGCGGTTTTTACTTTTCTGCACGCGTGTTAATTTAGATATGTTAATATGGCCTTAAAGTAATTATAATACATGCAATAAACTAATATTTAGATATTATTTACTAATTTATTTTAAATATATCTTATTGTGTTCCTGTTTTAATGAAATTAACGCGACAATTCGATGAAATAAAATTATTTTGACATAATATTCGAAAGTCAAATCGGTAGACAATAACAGTCGTTTTGAATCATCGTCATGGAAACCAAGATCGTCGTCATGCTAACTAATTATATTGAAAGTTTGGTTTTGACAACCTTGTCAAAGAATTAATTTGTGTATGTATTTTCATATTAATTAAATTAATTGATTAAGATTTGGTAATTTTTTAAAGACTCTTAGAAAAAATATTGTTCCTAACTCTTGCAGAAAGTCTCTTTTCCGCACTCGACTGCTTGCCGAACTCCCGCTTCGCGTCGTTCGGCAAACTGCAGTCGCGTGCGGAAAAGAATGACTTTCTGCGCTTGTTAGGAAAATAACTATTTTGCATGATTGATCATTTTTGACTGTTTACCGTGACAGATTTTACGTCAGTTGGTGACATTTACTAGCAACTCGACGGTAAGTAATCCAACTCGACGGTAAGTCCTCCAACTCGACGGTAAGTAATTCACTTACCGTCGAGTTAAAAAACCTCTTAATTTTAATTTATTTTTTGAAAGAATAAAGAAAACTAACGAATTATTTATTAATATTGAAACTTATGGTACAATTTCTTAAATTATTTAATGAAATCCCACTTGTTTGGGCTGTGGTTTCACTTCTAACAGAAACTCCTGCAGAATCGCATACATTAGTAGTACCTATCCAATATTTTTTCTCTTCAAATACGCGATCAAAGTTGAAAACTTGGAAATATCAATGCCATCATAAAGAAAAACGGTGGATTTAATCATTGAATATTCTGCCCAGAGGCTTCCAGGAGCTTTCAACTGCATATGTCTTTAAACGAAATATGCCAATAGAGTCTTTTCTTCGATTCTTAAATTCTTGCATTCGCACCATTTTTTAAAACTTTGGTAGGTATTTTGATAACGGATTTTGGATTTTTCGGGAATAATTGCGGAACACCCTTCTTCCCAAGCCCGTTCAATTTCTTCAAATTCACTTTCGCTCATATTTTAATTTATAATAATCAAAATTGTACTTAAAATTATTGACAACTAAATAAAAACTCAATTCTCCATTATTGTTATGCACCCTAGTTATTACCTAACAACCAAAGTATCTATCTTCATAAAATGAATGAAACTAGCCAATATGAAGAAAATGTTTAATTTTATAATTTATAATGGTATCAATCGTGCAAAAAACGTTATAAGCATGTCGAACGTTAAGGGTAACCGATCTCAGACAATAATTGGAGTCGTCGCTCCGCTCCTCCTCCAAACAATTGTCTTCGATCGGTATAAAACCCTTACCGTTCTCCATACTTAATATACTATTGTGTAAAACTTGTTTTATAAAAGATTCCTAAAAAACCATCCGTGTACCTTCAACTGGTATGTAATTGTCTCTGCTCCCAATTTCTGGAGTTTTAGTGTGGTTTAATCTTTGAGCTACGTTGACATAAAATTTTCTTGCGGTATCACGTACCACATTTCAGGTTTTACGTTTCTGTAATTAAAAGCAGTCCATTCAGTATTCTTTCGCTGTTAGTAAAGCAGCAAGTTCATCCAGTTGTTCTACGTTGAAGTACTTTCAACATTATTTTACTATTATTTAGTTACAAACGTTATTATTTAGTTACAAATTTTTTGAAGTTCAGTTCTAAAAGTTTTTGTATACTATGCATATATATGTATATATAATACATATGTATATGTATATGTATATGTATATGTATATGTATATGTATATGTATATGTATATGTATATGTATATGTATATGTATATGTATATGTATATGTATATGTATATGTATATGTATATGTATATGTATATGTATATGTATATGTATATGTATATGTATATGTATATGTATATGTATATGTATATATAATGTTATGCATGCGTTCATAATTTTCCTGAAAAAATAAAGTTTATTCTACAGCATTTTATTCTACATCAGTGTCAAGAATCATTCCATATTTGACGTAAAAAACAAATACAGTGATATAAGACTCATATTAAAATTAAACGAGAATAGGCAACGGTAAGACATACCGCATGTCATTGTCTACGTTTTGAAACATCCACGTCAATAGTTAAGGGGTAACTTTGAGACTCCATGTAGAGGAGCGACAATACGTTGAAATAGTACTAAAGTAACAATAAAAAATAACAGTTAACAAAACTTTTAAAACAGAAAGAAAAATAATGTAAACCAATATCGCGTGTTATTCCTTTAATTATTATTATTAACAGGTTCGAAGCTAGGATAAATAATCCCCGGACAAAAAATCCCCACAAATTATCCCTGGACAAAAAAATCCCCAGACAACAAATCCTCAAAAATAATCCCCACAATTAATCCGCGGACAAATAATCCCCGGACAAAAAATCCCCAAAAAAATCCCGGACAAATTTATAATCCCCACAACTTATTTTTGGACAATATTCCCACAAAAAATTCCGGACAAAAAATCCCCAAGAATTATTTGCTGCCGAGTAGTTCTATAAAAGTTTTCCCGTGAATGCAATCGATTCAAATTCTTTTCAGCCTCAGTGCATGGTAGACAAGGCGAACACGGCGGATTCGTTGAGAAAAATATTCCCATGAGATTTTTTGCCTAATTACATTCGTGAGACACCCCAGAATAAGGTTCAAGAAGTCGCCCACGCGAAAACTAGTCCATTTTTTTTAACACTTTTTTAATCAAATTGCTAAAATTTTTATTTTGGGCCCAAACAATTTTTTTTTTAGGTTTTTTGGACGATTCTGGACAAAAAAGATTTGTTATATTTTTTCTCTAAAGTTGATTGTTTTCGAGTTATAAAAAATTTAAAATTTGAAAAACGCGAAAATGGCCATTTTCAAGGCTTAATAACTCGGTTAAAAGTTATTATTATGAAAGTTGGAAAGTGACTTAATCAAAGTTTAAAGCCCCCGCTTCTGCCCCCATCCTGAAGAAATCTGTGTCATGAATTTATTACTTAGCTATAATTTTTAGTTAATAACAATGAGAGGTTAGATCGTATGGACAAGGCTGTAAATGTGAGTGCGAGTAAGACGCACAAGTGGACTGCCGGAATGGTATTTCTCTCGCACTCAGGATTTACGGCCGCCTAACACGTGCATGGTGCTCATTTTTATTACTTAAAAATAACAGCTTAGTAATAAAATACTGACAAAAATTTCTACAGGATCTTGTAGGGTGAGCTTTAAACTTTGATTTAGTTACCTTCTGACTTTCGTAATAATAACTTTTAACCGAGTTATTAAGCCTTGAAAATGGCCATTATCGCGTTTTTCAAATTTTAAATTGCTTATAACTCAAAAACTATCAACTTTAGAGAAGAAATATGACAGACCTTTTTTGTCCAGAATGGTCCAAAAAATCTAAAAAAAATTGTCCGGGCCAAAAATATTGATTTTTGCAATTTGAATAAAAAAAATTGTTAAAAAAATTGGACCACTTTTCGCGTGGGCGACTTCTTGAACCTTATTCTGGGGTATCTCACGAATGTGATTATGCAAAAAAATCTCATGGGAATATTTTTCCCAACGAACCCGCCGTTTTCGCCTTATCTATGAGAGTTATAGCAATCGCCATGAAACCGATTTTCCGCACGAAAATAATGATTAACAATAATTAAGATTAGCCTTGAACTCTAATTTCGATTACCAGATTTCGAATTCCAATTCCATGCCGAAAACTACAAATTTTATATGACAAAAGAGTGTGACTTTTTTCAAAAATCGTAGAAGATATGGGGAATGAGCTAAGGCTGTGTCGGAATCATTGTAATTATTCATTATAAAATTTATCCAAAAATTAAACCAGACATAGCTGCTCATGGGATAAAGTTTGTAGGACGGCCTAGCAAAAGGTGGAAAGATGCAGTTAGAGAAGATCTGGAGAAAATGGAAGTGAGGCAATGGGCAATAGTGACACAGGACTGACAAACATGGAAGGCGATAGTAAACGAGGCAAAGACTCTCGAAGAGTTATAACGCCGTTAATGATAATGATGACTAAATATTTTTGACATTAAATTTACAAAACGGAACTGTTTTTTTTTTACATTACAATTAAGATTACCGTTTTAAGGATCAGCAGTTATCATCACAAATAGGCAATGCTTTGAATATGAGCAAAAGATTCAAGCGAATAATTACAACATGATTCCCACAGCCTTAGCTCATTCCCCATATTTTCCACGATCCTTAAAATAAATCAGATTTTTTGTCATGTAAAATTTGAAGTTTTCGGCATGGAATTTGAATTCGAAATTTGGTAACCGAAATTGCAATTCATGCTTAAATTTAATTGGTAATCATAAATCAGTTTCATGGCGATTGGAAAACTTTTATAGAACTATTCGGTAGCAAATATTTCTTGGGGATTTTTTGTCCGGAATTTTTTGTGAGGATATTTTGTCCAAAAAAATTTGTAGGGAATATTTGTCCGGGATTTTTTGTGGGGATTTTTTTGTGGGGATTTTTTGTGGGGATTTTTTGTCCGGGAATTATTTGTGGGGACTATTTGTGGGGATTATTTGTGGGGATTTTTTGTGTGGGGACTTTTGTCCAGGGATAATTTGTGGGGATTTTTTGTCCGGGATTATTTATCCGGGGATTATTTATCCGAACCTCACCATAGTTTCTATATCCTGCAGGGAAACAAGAAGAAGCTGACAAAGTTTAATTGCCTGGTGACAATATACCATAACTGATCAATAGGATTCAAGTTGGGACCGTGAGGAGGTCAGTTCAATATCTGAATATTTACTTTACTTAAATATTGAGTAACGACAGGCTATACGTGAAATGGTCTTACTTTATCATGAACTAAGACGAAATTACTTCCTACATGAATAAGTTGCGAATAGAACAAAGTGTTCAAAGAAAGAACATATCTGCAATGTACCTTTCGCTATTTAAAGAATTTCCACGTAGAGACAACAAATCTTTTGTTGTCAAGAAAATTCAACCCGAAACCATCTTCTTCTTTAAGTGCCATCTTCGTTCCGAAGGTTGGTGATCATCAGGGCTATACGTATTTTCGAAACTGCTGATCGAAACAATTCGTTGTTACTACAGCTATAAGTACCATTCCCGTAGATTCTTTAGCCAGGAGTTTCGTCTTCTTCCTATGGACCTTCTTCCTGTTATCTCCCCTGCATAATTATTCGAAGCAGTTCATATCTTTCGCCTCTTGTAATGTGTCCCAAGTAATGCAGTTTTCGTTTTGTGATCGTAAATATGACTTCCTTTTCTTTATTCATTCTTCTCAAGACCTCGACGTTTGTGACTCTCTCCGTCCATGATATTCTCAAGATTCTGCGATACATCCACAGTTCAAATGCCTCCAACTTTTTGGTATCAATATTTTTCAGCCTCCATGACTCCATTCCGTAGAGCAGCACAGAAAGTACGTAACATCTCATCAGGCAAAGTTTCATTTCAAGGCTCAAATCTCTTCCACAAAACACTTTCTTCATTTTAGTGAATATGGATCTGGCTTTTTCTATTCTTACTTTGATTTCTGCTGGGCTATCGTTGTCTTCATTTATTAAAGTGCCTAAGTATTTGTATTTGCTCGATCGATAATTTCAATGTGTAAATATAAATTTTGGACATTTCGTGTTGATTTCGATATTACCATAAATTTAGTTTCCTTTATGTTCCAAGATAGTCCATATTCTTCGCTGCAGTCTGCTATCTTATTCACCAATGTCTGTAGCTCTTCAAGTGTTTCTGCGATCAGAACGGTGTCATCGGCAAATCTCAGATTGTTTAATCTAACACCATTTATTTTAATACCTATGGATTGCTCAGAGAGTGTTATATTCATTACGTCTTCGGAATAGAGATTAAACAGGGTTGGTGACAGTATACACCATTGTCTCACACCTCGCTTTATTTCAATTTCTTCAGTGGTATTATTCTCTACTCGCACTACTGCTTTCTGAATGTAGTACATATTTTCTATTAGTCGGATGTCTCGTTTATCTAAATTCTTTTGTGCCAGGAGTCTGATTAGATGATCATGCCGCACTTTATCAAAGGCCTTGTTATAATCTATGAAACACATGAATACATCTTGATTTATGTCAAGACATATTTGAGACATAACGTTCAGTGCAAACAACGCCTCTCTTGTTCCGAGTCCATTTCGGAATCCAAACTGGGTCAGTCTTCTGTGTACTCGAAACCATCACAGAGTCTCTATTTGACAATTTTGTCTCTCTTATGTTGCGCTGTGCACACCGCTCTCTTGGCCAACAAATAACTCTTATACAGTTGAGTACACTCCGCATTAACTGTAGGAAGGGACGACTTTTAACGCTTTTTTTAAATATTTCAATTTCTTTCGCAATAAGTAAAAAAAATCTTAAAAACTGGCGCTGTTGCGCCGGTTTTAGTTGTTTTATACTAAAATTTCTTATCAGAAATCTGAATTTCCGAAATGGTGAAATTTCTTTTTGCGATTCTCGCTCAATTTCATCTACAGAATATTAACTTTGATGGCGTGAACTACTAAGATTCAATAATATTAAGGAGGAGAGTGTTAACACTTCCATAAATGGAATGTTTCGGATTAATAAAGTGAGGTGGCAATTTGGCTATCTCAAGGATCGAAGTTTTATGGCCAGGAACCGCTACGGTCGCATTGTTACGGATGCTTATAATGAATTTGTGGAGTTTCAATCAGCAAAGTTACACAAAGCGATCAACTAGGTGGATGATACTAAGGGATTCTAATTATATTAGGCTAATAAAGGAAACAACGTTCAGAATTTAAAGGTAAAAGATCAGCTGTTCTGCTAATTTAAATATAGATACGCCTCTCTTATTCCAATTAAATATACATGTATCTTAACCGCAAAAGTTTTCACCATCAAAACTTACGCTCATTTTAAAAGTTTATTTCTTCTTGAATGGATTGACGGAGGATTTTCCTAACGTTTTTTTTTTATTAATTTAGGTTTTTCTTTGGTTTTTACACTGTTGGGCAAATGTTTTCTAAAACTTCTTTTTTTGTGCTTATAACCATCTGAAAAAAAAAAGAAATGGTTTTTTTATGCTAAGTTTGAGGCACGCTGTAGGGAAAACAAGGTACAAGAATAGGTATGGATCGAAATCATGTTGTAGTCTAAAGTTTTGTGAACATTTTGTTTTTGAAACTTCCCTGATATTGTTAACAACAAAGGAAATAGATGATTTTATCCTTTAATATGTGTTTTAACTGAAACAATATCAAATTAACAATAAAAAATAACAGTTAACAAAATATTAAAAATGGAAAGACACATAACGTAAACAGTTGTGTTTATAAGACACACTTACAGTTGAGTCCACGAGTCTTTACCGGTGCGTCATCATTTAAAGCATACGAAATAAGTCGGAAATTGAAATTTACTAAACCCAACAGCAAGTGACAGTAAGTAGCTACTGATCCTATTACGGGTTAAGATTTGAGTTATCAAATATAAGTTTTATCTCGCCAGGTATTAATGACGCACGGGTAAAGACTCGTATCTAAAGACCAGATCTTAAATTATCTTGAAACTTTTAAAGGCTTCTTTTCTAACTTTTTGGTGGCTCACGCATGCATGCTATTGCAAGTATGGCCTCTGTCAATTCTTAACCTTAGTCAACTTTTATTGTCAACATTGTCTGTTATTATTTAGGTTATACTTTCTTTTTTGGGGCTTAACACTGATGATTGATTACTTTGTTTTGTGATGTAACCCTTATTGGGGTCTTTTAAATATACCTTTTACAAAGGATTTTGTATTTTTTGTGATTTATGGTATACAGCCAGCTACAGGAATTTTATTTTCCTCGTGGATTTTTTTTGTGTTGATTCTGTCATTGTCCAGTAGGGTGGGTCGAAAAACAATAATGTTTCATTTTTTAATCGCTATACCGCGGAAAACTTGCCTTTGGGTTATACAGTGCGTCCATAAAGTAACGCATAAATTCGTTATTTCCTAAACCGGACACTTTAAGGAAAAAGACCGAAACAGGTCGATTTTTATTTTTAAGTTACGATTTTTTGGCATACATATCATACTAGTGACGTCATCCATCTGGGCGTGATGACGTAATCGATGATTTTTTTAAAAGAGAATAGGGATCATGTGATAGCTCATTTGAAAGGGTATGTAATTCTCTATTCAATAATATAAACATAATATAATTATTGATACACGGTGTCCAAAAAATGTTTTTTTAAATTAAATTAATTGGTGCAAAAAGATGAATGTATGTAATTTGTTTAATTCTAAATATATTTTATTGGTGCCAGAAAACATAACAATGATTTATTTAAAAAATAAACATTGATTTTCGCTTAAGCGTAATGTTAAACTTCCAAGAGGCAGGTGGGTGGCAGCTCTAACATTGAATTTAAGCGAAAAGCAATATTTATTATTTGTCAATTAAACATGCATTCCTGTTTTCTGACAAAAGTAAAACGAATTTTGAATTAAATAAGTTACATAAATTCTTCTTTTTGTCTCAATTAATTTAATTAAACAATTTTTTTTGGACACCCTGTATAAATAATTATGTTATTGTTTGTATTAGTAAATAGAGAATTGAATACCCTTTCAAATGAGCTATCATATGACCCCTATTCTCATTTAAAAAAATCATCGATTACGTTATCAAGCCCAGATTGATGACGTCACTAGTATGATATATATGCCAAAAAATTTTAATTTGAAAATAAAAATCGACTTGTTTCGGAGTTTTTCCTTAAATTCGCCTGTTTACGAAATAATGAATTTATGCGTTACTTTATGGACGCACTGTATAAGTAAAATGCAAAGTAAAATAAAGTTAAATATCGAACCCCCAGCTAGTGCATCATACTTAAAATTTAGTTTTTTTCAGAAATCAAGACATTTTTCAATTATTTTGCAATCTTTAGCCAATAATATTTAAACGTGCTATAGTGAATACTGTTTAGTTAATAGTATAAAAAATAGAAAATAAATTTGAAACCGACAATATTTTATCTTTTTATTTGCGGTAGCGAAAAATACTAAAAACTTGTTAAAATTTACATATTAGCACCTTAAAAGAAGGTGTGGTCTAGTATGTTGTGTTGGGTGTTAATAGCACAATCCATTTTTTGTTCTTTTACTTTACACTCCATTTAATTGGAATATAATTATTATAGTGTGTTTAAAGTTATAAAGGATATAAATAAAACAACTTATAATTTTAATAACATATTTAATTGAAACAAAAAAGAAACCAAATTGTAGCCAAACAATGTCAACAAATTAAATGAAATTTTGACTTTAGGAAGAATCTTTTACTCATTATTTCTGAGTGGGTACGTTGAAGCTGCGCTTGCTGTCAAACTTTGGCATCGAAACTCTAGATGCTACGGCAGATCTTATGAAACCATCTCGTTCCTAACCACTAGGAGGACTAGTTAATCGCAATCTTTTGAGTAAAGATGAATAGTATCTTCTAGACAAAAGTTGTGCGATAAAGTCAGGCAACTGCCCTGTGGACTTATCTGTTCGAAAACCGGGTCCACTTTCCCACTCTCGATGGTTGACTACAGCTAACAGAGTTTTCAGACTGTATGTAAGTGTGGAAACGTCTTCAGTTGAACATCAATTGTTAGTATCCTTCATTTTTAAATCATACATGCCTTTATGGTTCAAAATAAAGTACAGCAAATACATAAGAGATGGACCTGAACACGTTTTTGAGGCTATCAAATCAACCAGATTTTTACCAGAGAATTTAATTAAAGTAGTTGATCCTGTAATCGAAAGCAATGCATTTTTCCCACCCAGAAAATTTGCTACTGAGGATGATAGTGGATGAAAGGAAACACATAAGAGAATAAGATTCCGAAGAATAATCAAAGCAAGGATGTAAGCTCCAGAAACAGAAACAATTAGTGTTTTTTCACCTCCAAAAATCACCTTTCATGCGACTGACTCTACTGAATTGTTTGATTAGAACACCAGTGAAATTACACCACCATCACTGTTACGGAGAGTCCCTGATAATGAAGATTGCGCTAAAATCACTGCTGGTGAAACACCTCGGGATTGGAACTTAGGAAAATTTCCATGTCATACTCAAGCCGTAAAACGCTGCGTCAAGTTAATGACTGAAGCATCTAAAAAAGTCGTCGGTGCTAAGTAATGATATGGTTTCATAAGATATGCCGTAGCATCCAGAGCTTCGATGCCAAAGTTTGACAGCAAGCGCAGCTTCAACGTACCCACTCAGAAATAGTGAGTAAAAGACTCTTTCTAAAGTCAAAATTTCATTTAATTTGTTGACATTGTTTGGCTATAATTTGGTTTCTTTTTTGTTTCAATTAAACATGTTATTAAAATTATAAGTTGTTTTATTTGTATCCTTTATAACTTTAAACACACTATAATAATTATATTCCAATTAAATGGAGTGTAAAGTAAAAGAACAAAAATAGTCTGGGCTAATTATCGGAGAATAGGCCATTTTTGGGAAAAGTTATTTACCAGCAATTTTATTGCTGGAATCGAATTATAAGATCCTATATATTAATAATATAGGTATGCAAAGTCCTCAGATAGTGTGCTAATTTTTTTATAAACAAAATAGCGCCCGAAAATGGTGATTTTTTCAATTATTGCTCTATAACTCCGAAGATTTTAACTTTACAACAAAAACACTCAAATAAAAATTCATCGTGATTAAATTCTGCATAGAGACGTGTTTTTCCCGATCTGCTCAGACGAAAGTTTTCCTCGGAAAATGCGGGTTTTCCCAACGAAATTTTAATTTTCAAATAAAGTTTTAGATAAGTAATTATCTACTAATAATTAAATAATTTGGTGACTTAAAACCCTTCTTGGTTAGATTATAGTTCCAGAAGCTAGTGAAAATTAAACGAATATTTTTAATTATGATACACTGATCAAACTTTGAAATCTTATAAAGATGAGATGCCTGTTTAATATTTTGTTGACAAAATATATTTTTTTTTTATTTTTGCATAATCCTTAAATGTTAAAAAAAAATAGTTATAAACAAATTAACGTTTCTCAAGAAGTTTTTATTTTATTATAATTTTAAAAAATAACTAAAATGCGCATTTCAAATATCTTGAAAATGAATGCTTTAAAACTTTTTTGCAACCAATTGCAAAAAAGTTATGAAATAGCAAAGTAAACATACGATTACTACGGTGTTTATAATTTTTTTTAATTCTTTCAAAGCGTAGAAGTGAGTTTAAAGTACAAGCCAATTATTTACAAAAAAATAACGATTATCAATTTAATGGTTATATTTTAATTAAAGATTATAAATATATTTTTTTGTAATTTACACGCGCGAAAGTAGAGTAATACAGTACTGTAGCTAAAATTTTCACTCGGAGCGACGATCGGCCGCGCGACGTACACTTTTAATAAATAATGTATGCTGCGTGTCAGTCGCTTTGAGTGAACATTTAAGCTCCGACTCTGTATCAGGCCTACTTTTGCGCAAAAAATTACAAAAAAAGTATTTTTAATCTTTGATTAAAATATAACCATTGCACTAAATTTTGACATTCTTTGTGAGTAATTAGTTTGTACTATAGACTCACTTTTAAGCTTTGAAACAATTAAAACAAGTGATAAACAACGTAGAAAACGTATATTTATTTTGCTGTTTCGTAACTTTTTTGCAAATGGTTGGAAAATTTTTTTAAAGCATTCATTTTCAAGACCTATGAAATACGCATTTTAAGTATTTTTTAGGTGAGAAATGTTATAGGTCTGGATCCCGCGTATGAAAAAAAAGTTGATTAATAGCAAGCTGAAAATTTGTTAATAGCTTAAGGGTGTCTAGTCGGATAAACTTTGATATATGGGAACACTGGAACAGGGGCAGTTTTAATTGTGGAACAGGTTAAAAATTTTGAACGGCCAGACCACGAAAACGGCAAATTTATTTTGTCCGACAGAATAGACTTAAACTCTCCGAACAGAGATTAAACTCTCATGCAAAAATCATACTGCAATTTATCACCTGTCATAATTCCTGTCATTTGAAATATTCTACATGTTTCACTTATTAAAACGGCCATTTGCTGATAAATAGCCGTCTGATTTTTGCATGAGAGTTTAATCTCTGTTCGGAGAGTTTAAGTCTATTCTGTCGAACAAAATAAATGTGCCGTTTTCGTGGTCTGACCGTTCCAAATTTTTAACCTGTTCCACAATTAAAACTGCCCCTGTTCCAGTGTTCCCATATATCAAAGTTTATCTGACTAGACACCTTTAAGCTATTAACAAATTTTCAGCTTGCTATTAATCAACTTTTTTTCATACGCGGGATCCAGACCTATTAATTTTTTTATAACAATTTTTTTTAAACATTTAAAGATTATGCAAAAAAATGAAAAAATTATATTTTGTCGACAAAATATTAAATAGGCATCACACCTTTATAATCTTTCTAAGTTTGATCAATGTCTAATGATTATTTTGGGTGTTATTGCGACTGTAAATTGTTAATTAACAATTGAATTGTTGCTAAAATATTCGTTTCACTTTCACCGGCTTCTGAATTTATAATCTATACCAAGAAAGCTTTTATTTCACCAAGCTATATAATTATTGATAAATAATTACTGGCCCAAAAAAATTATTTGAAAATTCGAGATTTTGTTGGGAAAACCCACATTTTCCGAGGAAAATTTTCGTCGGAACAAATCTGGAAAAACCTGCCTCTATGTAGAATTAAATTGGGGTGAATTTTTATTTGAGTGTTCTTGGTGTAAAGTTAAAATCTTCGGAGTTATAGAGCAATAATTGAAAAAAGTACAATTTGTCGGCGCCATATTGTTTATAAAAAAAGTAGCACACTATCTGCGGACTTTGCATACCTATATTAATAATAAATAGGACCTTACAATTTGATTCCAGCAATAAAATTGCTGGTAAATAACCTTTCTTTGTACTTTACTAATTAGACCAGCGTATTATAACTATTTTTTTTTCAAAATTTAAAGATTATGCAAAAAAAAAGAAAAATTTATATTTTGTCGATAAAATATTAAATAAGCATCTCAAATTTAAAATCTTTAAAAGTTTGATCAATGTATAATGATTATTTTGGTTATTATTGCGATCGTAAATTGTTAATTAACAATTGAATTGTTGCTAAAATATTCGTTTAATTTTCACCGGCTTCTGGAATTACAATCTATACCAAGAAAGTTTTGATGTCACTAAGTTATTTAATTATTGATTAATAATTACTTACCTAAAACTTTATTTGAAAATTAGAGTTTTTGTTAGGAAAACCCGCATTTTCTGAGGAAAATTTTCGTCGGAGCAACTCGTGAAAGACATATCTCTATGCAGAATTTAATTGCGGTAAAATTTTGGGTGTTTTTGTTGTAAAGTTAAAATCTTCGAAGTTATAGAGCAATAATTGAAAAAAATACGATTTGTCGACGCCATTTTGTTTATAAAAAAACTAGCACACTATCTGCGGACTTTGCATACCTATATTATTAATATATCTTATAATTCGATGCCAGCAATAAAATTGCTGGTAAATAACTTTTCCATGAATTTTGCTAATTAGCCCAGAGTAAAAATGGATTGTGCTAATAACACCCAACACAACATACTATAGTATTTTTATTACAAAAACGTTATTACGTAGGTCAAAATTTTTGACATAAGAGAACTGTCAAAACATTAGAATGTGACTTTTATAAAAACATGGCAATAATGAAAAGTCACATTCTAATGTTTTGACAGTTCTCTTACGTCAAAAATTTTGACCTACGTAATAACGTTTTTGTAGTAAAAATACTATAGACCACACCTTCTTTTAAGGTGCTAATATGTGAATTTTAACAATTTTTGAGTATTTTGCGCTACTGCAAATTAAAAGATATTGTCTGTTTCAAATTTATTTCCTATTTTTTAAACTATTAACTAATCAGTTTTCACTATAGCACGTTCAAATATTATTGGCTAAAGATTGTAAAAATTATTGAAAAATGTCTTGATTTCTGAAAAAAACTAAATTTTACGTATGATGCGCTAGCTGGGGGTTCAATATACAACTTTATTTTATTTTGCATTTTACTTATATACCCCAAAGACAAGTTTTCCGCGGTATAGCGATTAAAAAATGAAACATTATTGTTTTTCGACCCACCCTATTATCCAGCTACCAATACCAAAGAGCAAGGCGAAGAAAATATAGAACTTGAGTATTCTAGGTCTCAATTGGATATACAGCTGGCGGTTGCATAGAACTTCTTGCATTTTGTAGAACACCGTATGTAACTTTTACATACGTGTTCTTATCTCTAGTGAGTCGTCCCGAATTTCATCAAGATTACTTTAAAGGAGAAGAAGATAAAAAGAAAGTATGGGAAGAATACTTGGGGAAACTTTTCCACGACCTTAGAACAGGAAAAGAACCCACCATTGAAGATAATTCAGGTTCCGAAATCCTACTAGAAGAAGTAACCACAGCCATCAGACAAATGAAGGACGGAAAGGCACCGGGACTTGATGAAGTACCTGCAGAACTGCTAAAGCTATTAGATGAAGCACAAATAAAAATAATAGCTGAAATATTTAATGACATATACAAGGCAGGAAAAATACCAGCAGAGTGGCTCAAATTTGAGTTTGTACCGTTGCCCAAAAAAACAGGAGCAAAGGTTTGTGAAGACTATAGGACCATAAGCCTAATAAGCCATTTTCTCAAGCTGTTTTTAAAAGTCATCCATAATATAATTTACCGAAAACGCGAAGAACAAATTGCGCTTAATCAGTTTGGATTTGTGAACGCCGTTGGTACGAGGGAGGCTTTATTTAGCGTGCAGGTGTTGCTTCAGAAATGTAGAGATGTCAGCTGTGATGTTTTTGTATGCCTGATTGACTACAAAAAGGCTTTCGATAGAGTCCGACATGAACAAATGATGGAAGTGCTGAAGAGGATAGGGATTGACGGAAGAGACCTGAAAATAATAGCTAACCTCTATTGGAATCAATCAGCAGTGCTCCGAATATATGGAGAATATACAGATCAGGTCAAAATCTTAAGGGGAGTGAGACATAGATGCATAATTTCACCGTTGATGTTCAATTTGTACTCAGAGCACATTTTTGAAGAGGCTCTAAAAGATATTGATAAAGGCATCTCAATAAATGGATCGCTCAGTAACCTGCGATATGCAGATGATACAATAGTGTTTTCCAATACCATAGAAGGGCTGCAAAACTTAATGAATAAAATAACTGAAACCAGTATAACATATGGACTAGATATAAACACCAGCAAAACCAAAGCTAATGATCATCAGCAAGCAAAACATAACTGGAGTAAATCTGTATATGAACCAAAGGAGAATTGAACGTGTCTCACAATACAACTATTTGGGAACTATAATCAATGAGTTGTGGGACAATACTCAAGAGATTAAATGTCGCATCGAAAAGGCAAATAGTGCATTCTTGACTATGAACTCTGTGTTCAAGAGCCATGACATCACTCTAAAAACAAAAATAAGGCTCCTTAAATGTTACGTGTACTCAGTGCTTCTAAACGGAGTAGAAACGTGGACATTGAAGGCGGAAACTCTATCGAAACTTCAAGCTTTTGAGCTATATTTGTACAGAAGGATCCTAAAGATACCATGGACAGACAAAGTCACCAATGAAGAAGTACTACGGAGGATGAACACAACCGCAGATTTAGTCAACATCGTGAAGGGCCGTAAGCTGCAGTACTTGGGGCACATAATGAGAAATCAAGGCAGATACGAGCTACTCCAGTGCATGCATTTTACAAGGTAAAGTTGAAGGAAAAAGGGCCCCGGGACGAAGAAGGATATCCTGGCTTGCTAACCTGAGAGCATGGTATATAAAGACCTCAACAAAAATCTTCCGTATAGCAACTATCAAAGTCATCATAGCCAGAATGATCGCCAACGTTCGGAACGGACAGGCACCCTAAGAAGAAGACTTTCAAGGTACGTTATTCATGTTCCTCTTTCCAGATCTGTTCCGTCGACATTGACCTTCACCCTTCACGTTTGTCGTATTTCTCCAAAAATTATGTAAATATGGAATAGCGGCTTTTAATGCGACTTTCATTTAATGCTTTAAATGCACTATCTAGTTTTTTTGAATCCAAACACTTGTAATCTATAATTACTTATACCAGAGCTCTGTTGTATTCTATGGATTTTTCAGAGAGTTTTTTTCCTTGCAGTTGATTAATGTTGTTCTGAGGCTATTTCCTTGTGGCATTTTTATAATTAACTATTTTGATTGGGAAATATATATAATTAGTTTTATTTATATATCTCTGTATTATTAGATTAAAATAATATATGTATACTAAGGTCAGAATTTGGTATTAGTTTTGAGAGTGAACTAAATGTACTTACGATGTCGGGATAGTATCACGAGGTTTTTTCCTGGTTTTCCCTCGTGATTTAATATGGAATCACTAACGCGAGAATTTTGTTGTCATCGTTGCATGTGGTTATCTTTTTAAAGACAAATCACATGGTATGATTTTTTGTGATGGATATTCTTGAGTTGGTGTTGATTTCATGTAATCCAGTGAACTATCTGTTAGTAAAGTCGTCCCAGAAACGCAACTCATAAATATTGGCAATATCATTTTAAAGTAGAAGACTGGTGTTGATTTCATGTAATCCAGTGAACTATCTGTTAGTAAAGTCGTCCCAGAAACGCAACTCGTAAATATTGGCAATATCATTTTAAAGTCTTCTACTTTAAAATGTATAATATGTGTCTGAATTGCCGATATAAATGAGTCAGAGTAAATAAATTATTAGAAGAATTTTTTACTAAGCAACAACATTTTTGTTTAATTTACCAAAATCTTGTATTTTGACAACTGCATCTGATTTGGACGTCGAGACGTTAATAAAATTATTTTTTCAATTTAATTGTGGCTTATTTCCCAATCAAAATAGTTAATTGCAGTTGATTGTTGCTGCCAAACTTCAAAATCGTCCCTACTCTCTGCTTTGGTGCAGGTCTACTTTTTTATTAAATCTCGTTGTTATTATTTTTGTGATGAGTTTCAAAAGTTCTTGCTCGTTTTAATTCATCATGTTCTGGTGATTTATTGGTTTTAATCCTTTACATTGCTCGTCTGATTTTACTAAGCATTATAATATGGCATAAGTCCTTAGATGGCCAAATTGCCACCTCACTTTATTAATTCGAAAAATTCCATTCATGGAAGTGTTAACACTCTCCTCCTTAATATTATCGAATCTTGGTAGTTCACGCCATCAAAGTTAATATTCTGTAGATGAAATTGACCGAGAAACGTAAAAGGAAATTTCACCATTTCGGAAATTCTGATAAGCAATTTTACTATAGAAGCAACAGCGAGTCTTTTTAAGGTTTTTTTGATTTATTACGACAGAAATTGAAATAGTTTAAAAAAGTTAAACGTACCTACTCTCTTCCTACAGGGTCTTCCACGTAGGCGGCACATTAAAATAAGCACTAAAGTAATCTAGAATATTTAGAAAAAAACTACCATTATGTCTTATAGGGAAGTCCTCATCAACTTTATTACTTTTAATGCAGTATCCCATATTATTATCCCATATATTCTTAAATCCTGCCAAAAATTTGGTCAAATTTTGTCAGATACGAACACTTACACTCGAATACCTCGAGGTATGAGCAGGACGTATACAAGGAGTATAAGTAACTATTAGTATAACTCATCCCGTATTTAGATAATGTACATAATATATTATTTGATTTATAATAAGTGTGTTATATCTGAAAATAGTGCTGTGCGTATATAGCTTAGTTCTACTATAGTGTCCTACTGATTTATGGTTTGTTTTTGAACCAGGAGGAGTAAACTATAAAGACAGATACACACCCAAGAAAGTCACTAGCAAAATCACCAAATACATCTTCTTTTTTGGTTGATCATACCAGCTTTCGACGGTAATCCATACATATTATACATATGATACTAATACTAATACGTCCCTAACTAGTTCTAAAAACAACTGTTTTTTATATAAAAGTAGACCTAAATTTAAAAATTAAAGGAATAAAGAAGAAAACACAAAAAATAGCAGATAAAACTTAATTAATCTATGAAATGTCAGTAGTGTCAAAATTTCATAAATGTCATTAGTTGGACAAATCAAACTTGCCTGAGGTTGGACCAATTACAAACAAGCATTGCGGCGTGGTAAATTTGAATTACTCCTCTTGGTTTAAAAACAGACTAGATACTAATTATAAATACCCCATCGCTACAGGATCTTCCACTTCTGAATTCTTGGTTTTTGTCAACGAAAACTTTTCGTTTACAAATTTGCAAAAGTCTGTGTGTTATTGCGTTGCCGCTCCTGCAATACTTGGAGCAGGTGTATCAATGGATTCTTATGTAGTTTTGCCTTCTGAATCCAAATCTGAAAACGGGATTTCGATATATCTAACCGTCTTCGAGATAATCGACCTCAAAGTCTAAAATGTGACGTCACAATCCGGTTATCTCCTACAGACGCACTAAACGTCAGCTCAAATGGTTGATTAGGAAGTAGGCTACTTTTTTTTAAATCTCGATTTGCCAAGCATAGGTTATTTACATTTGAGTTTGACACTTCGTGAATGTCAAACTAAATTTTAAATTAAGTATTAATAAAACATCAATGACATTTGATAGTGAATTTAATTGTTATATAAAATAAATAAGATGTTGAAAAATACAATTTGAGTATAAATATTTTAAAAGCAATAATTTATTAACAGTTTTAAAAAGGTTTATACCAGTATAAACACGGCCTCCCTTTTATGATAAATGGACTGTTCCATTTGCTACAGAAATTAAAATATTATGTATACCTAGTCGTTCCCTAAACTCGACACAACTGGATAGTGATTGTAGAAGGTAATTTTTTGTTTTTTGAGAATTTTGCTGAAACTGACAAAATTACTAATTATTTAGTAATAATTATTAACTATTTAGAAATTATTTTTTTGTCGAATTGGCAAAATTATTGACTAAAATCACTAGCCAGTATTGTGTCTGTGTACATCCTTCTAATGGAAAAAAATATTTTAAGATTTTTCTCAAATTATGGATACCAAGAACATTTTCATTTATAACTCTTTTATTTTTAATTTGACAAATAAAAGTTATTCTTCATAAAAAGCTCTTCTTGTTCTAAGGTTTATGATGCAACCGTGTCCCAAAAGTAGGGGAACGGTCGAATATTTCGCGAACTAAACATCGGATGAAAAAACTGAAAAATACGTGTTCAGTCATTTTCAAAAATCTATCCAATGACACCAAACACCAACTCCCACTACACCCCCTGGAGGTGGGGTGGGGGGTAACTTTAAAATCTTAAATGGAAACCCCTAGTTTTTCTTGCAGATTTGCATTCGTTACATAAAAGTAAGCAACTTTTATGCAAGACATTTTTTCGAACTGTGGATAGATGGCGCTATAATTGGGAAAAACGATTTATCCTGATACCATAGGTAAATTATAGAAACGGTCTAATATCTCGAGAAATACACTTCCAAATATGAAACCAAAAAACAGGTTTTTAATATTTTTCGAAAACCTATCGATAAACACTAAACATGACCCTCCAACCCACCCCCTGGAGGTGGGGTGGGGGTAACTTTAAAATCTTAAACAGCAACCCCCACTTTTTATTGCTGATTCGAATTCGTCATGAAAAATTAAGCAACATTTATTCGAAACATTTTTTAAAAATGCTGATAGATGGCGCTAATAAATCGTATTTTTCCAATTAAAGCGCCATCTATCAATAATTCAAAAAAATGTTTCGAATAAATGTTGCTTGGTTTTTCATAACAAATCCGAATCTGTAATAAAAAGTGGGGGTTGCTATTTAATATTTTAAAGTTATTGCACATTAAAACATAATTATTAATTCTAAACTACTTTTCATAATAGAAATTTTCCATATTATGAATTAAAATACATAAATATACAAAGTTTTCGTTATGACAATGCTCGCATTTTTAGCTTGTTGTCTAATATATTTAGTGTTTTTAGCTAGATTGTTCTGTTGCTAGTTCCTCTTTCTTTAGAATTTATCTATTTTTTATTTTCGTGGGGGCTTCTTTTGGTTTGATTTCTGCTATTTGCTTTTTCCGGTGTTCGGCTATTTTCCGTTGTTTAATTGATTTCTCGAGGCTGTATTGTCCATTCATCTTTGTACATATTTGCCTTTATATTTTATTTCCTTTCTGGACCCTCCAGTGAAGAGTATGAATCTCCACACATTTTTCTGCGATTTGTGAAATCATATTTTATTTCGTTAGAATATCTTTCCTATTGTTATATATTCTTTCTTTTTTCTTACTAGCCCACGTATCTCGCTGACGATCCTTATGTAATTTTCATAAGCTTCCCATGTTTTTTCCGTACAAGCATTTTTTCACACCCTAATTATATTTCTGTAATCAAAAAATGTGTGTTCCTTGATACTTCTGTTTATGTTCCAAAGATTCTCTTTGTTGGTATGGTTATATTGTTTATTAATAAATTACTTTATAATATGAGGTCTTTAAGGCCATACTGCCTCAGCGCACTTCGACCTATAGAGATCTTTTGTGCATACATTAATCTATAGTCCGTCCCAACTTGACTCTACAGTATAGGGAACATAGGCAATGCAGTCCTTATGAGAGTTTTTAGGGCGGTGATGCCGGTTTTATCAAAAAAAAATTGTAATCGAACATTAGAGAGAAACTGTTTTGGAAAGGCAATATACAATTAGGATTCATATGCGTAATAACTATAGTCTATCAAATAAACTTTTAACAGTCAAGGTGGGAGGGACTATAGTGAAACTTTAGGATGCCAATACTTCTGATTCTGATGAAGTTAAATTCCTAGATCACTTGTTTCCTTTGTCAGAAGGCGTCATTCTGACCTTTCTAGGAATTTTAGACGTTAGCACAATATATACATAGTATAATCTGCGATTTCTTTTTCGTTGTTACAGAAACCACAGTTCTCAGTCTCTGATTTGCCTATTTTGTTGAGATTATATCTCAGAAGGCAGAGATCAGTAATCATATTGATACCTTTTTTACTCATTTCAAGAAGGCGGTTTGCTGATGAAGTAGGCGATACTTTTATGTGTCTTTTTTTGCCTTTATGCTGGTGTATTAGACCAATTTAGTTTGAGTCAATTAAGTTCCCAGGTCTGGAGTTCTTCTCCGATGCAGCTTTTTGATAGTCCACAGAAGGATTCTGGACCTTGAAATGGGTTATAAACCCTTCTTATGCGAGCTCAGCTTAAATCAAAGATACTTTGCTGAGCTACGCCCAAGTTCTTGAGAGATCTTTTACAGTCCCAAAGCAACTTTGACTTACAAGTAAATGACTTTAGAGCCTTTATGGCGCCGTGGCTGTCTGACAAAATAAATAAATTCTTGTGCTATAATGTCTATATCATGAATTTCTACCTGAAATATAGTTGGGGATGATTAGGATATTCTTGGGGTTAGTTGGGTTCCGCCAAGATATTTGGATAGCCTAAAATTGGGCCGAGTGACTTCTACTCCGTTTTATCTAGTGAAGTTTTATCTATCTTAGATCCATCCGTACACCATACAAGTGAACTTTCTTCAAGTTTCGGTTCAACTTCTTCACACATTTGGTAATTTGTTATGATCACTTCAAAGGGTGTTTCGAACTCAAATTTGACTTTGAGCCTGTCCTTAGAATCCAATGGAATTTCTTCCAAAATTTTTAGGTGGACCACTTGATCTCCAGATTTAATTTTGTGTATGTTGCAGTTTAAGGAAAGGCGAAGAGCGCATAACATTGCAATCAGGTAACATCTTGTATTACAAAGGGCACGATGAGCAAAGTCTAAACGGCGTAGGATTTCTGGTTTCTAAGAAATATGCTAGTAGAATAGAACAATATGTGGGAATTTCGGAAAGAATTGCAATGATTATGATGAATATACACGAGAAAATCACCCTAAAAATTATTCAAGTGTACGCCCCAACTTCAACACATCCCGATGAAGAGATAGATGAGTTCTACGAGAAAATAATAGAAACCAACACGTGCTATCACAGCACCTATACACTAATAATAGGAGATTTCAACGCTAAGATCGGACAACGACTAGAAGAAACTGAAAGCTATATTGGTGAATTCGGCTATGGTGTTAGAAATGATAGAGGAGAAACCCTTGTGAACTTCCTACATAGCAACAAATATTTTGCAATGAACACATTTTATAAGAAAAAACCGCAAAGGAAGTGGACGTGGTTATCACCAAACGGAAAAACACGGAACGAAATTGATTACATCATGTGTAACAAGAAAGATATCGTAGAAGATGTAACAGTAATAAATTCGGTCTCTCTGGGAAGCGATCATAGAATGGTTAGAGCTAAACTAAGAATTGGGTATAGCAAACGTAGAACTAACTTTAAGAACACGACACAAATAGATACAGAAAAGCTAAAAACCGATAAAGAAAAATATGCTAGTAAATTAAAAACCGCCCAAGCACTGAATCTAGAACAACTCAGCATAAATAAAATTAACTCAGTTATAACAAAAGAACTATTGAATACCAGCTCTGAAATAGCGACCCGTCATAAAAATAAAAAATCCAAAATAAGTGCAGAATCGCAGAATATGCTGAAACAACGAAGAGAGCTCTTGTCACGAAACAAAAGAAATACCACAGAATACAAGGAACTTAACCGAGCCATACGAAAACAGATAAAAGACGATATTAGAAAACAGCAAGAAGACCATATAGAAGAAGTGATAGAGAAAAATCGAAGTCTGAAATATACCAAACCGAAATTAGGCAAGAAAAATATTATAGCTATAAAAAATCAACAAGGCCAACTAGAAACAAGCAAAGCTCAGATATCGAAGATAATTGAAAACTTCTATACTGAATTATACCATTCAAAAAACGATCCCCCCGACTGTTCAAAGCAAAATCTGAAAAGACAAATAACAAACGTAAACTCTGCATTAATGCCCGAAATAAGCGAAGCAGAAATAGAAAATGCACTTAAAGAAATGAAAAGAAATAAAGCACCGGGTAACGATGGAATTCTGGCAGAAATGCTAAAAGACGGCGGGGAAGAAGTTATCAGATACCTAAAAATACTTTTTAATAAATGCCTATTTGAAGGAAACATACCAAAGGAATGGAATACTGCTAACACAATCTTAATACACAAAAAAGGTGACAATACAGATCTGAAAAATTATCGTCCAATATCACTACTATCACAACTTTATAAAACATTCCCAAAAATAATTACAAATAGATTGACAATAAAGTTCGATGTATATCAAACAGCAGAACAAGCCGGTTTTAGAAAAGGCTTCAGTACATGCGACCATCTTCACACACTGAAGATCCTAATAGAAAAAGTTAACGAATACAATTTACCAATCTGCTTAGCATTTATAGATTACGAAAAAGCTTTTGACAGCATAGAATTATGGGCTATTGAGGAAGCACTGGTCAATAGCAGAATCGATTCTAGATATAGGATATTAATACATAATATATACAAACATGCTGAAATGGTAGTCACGATGGATAACGACATGAAAACTAGGCCAATCAAAATCAACCGAGGAGTAAGACAGGGAGACACCATATCTCCAAAACTATTTACTGCCGCACTTGAAGACATCTTTAAATCATTAAATTGGGAAACAAAGGGACTCTCGATAAATGGAAAGTATTTAAACCACCTAAGATATGCAGATGACGTGGTACTAATAGCCGACAGCTGGAAAGAACTGAAGGTGATGATCGATGAGCTTCATAGAGAATCCTTAAAAAAAGGACTAAAAATGAACTTGAGCAAAACTAAGCTAATGTCGAACAAAGATGATCAACCAACGATAACCATCCAAGGAACAAAAGTGGAACATGTAAAAGAATATATATATATATATATATATATATATATATATATATATATATATCTAGGTCAGAATATCAAGGTAAACAAGGGAAAACCAAACTACCGAAATAAGTAGACGAGTAAGAATGGGATGGGCTGCATTCGGAAAACTCTCATATATACTAAAAGACAAAAAGATACCACAATACCTTCGAACCAAAGTGTTCGATTCTTGTATCCTTCCCGTTCTCACTTACGGAGCTCAAACCTGGACATTCACAAAAATAAACATGGACAAGATTAGAAAAACTCAAAGAGCCATGGAACGACAGATGCTTGGTATCTCACTCATAGATCGGCAAACAAACGAAGCAACCCGAAACAAAACAAAAGTAAGGGATGCCGTGGAACAAGCGGCTAAATTAAAATGGAAATGGGCTGGACACAACAAACGTCTCGAAAATGGTAGATGGAGCAAGGAAGTTGGAAACTGGCGACCGTACGAAGCGAAGAGACCAAGAGGAAGACCTCAAATGCGCTGGAGCGATGACATCAGAAGAGTCGCAGGACCAATGTGGAAACGCCTCACACACAACAGAGATGAACGGCGAGAAATGGGAGAGGCCTTTATTCGACATTTCGAATAGAAAAAAAGGCTATAAAAAAAAATGTTGCAGTTTTAAGGCGGTGGTTACTGTCTCTCCCAGAACTGCAAGGAAGGAAGGTTCAGAATTGTCTCTAGAGCTGCAGTGAGACATGTTGACATTAATCCTGTAATTTCCAGACCAGTTAGCTTCTGCACTTTTTGCAGCTTGACGTTTGCTGTTTGTTGTGTTTTTGGCCACCATACGAGTGATGCGTGTGTAACCATGGGCCTAATAATCGTTTTATATGACCAGAGGGTCATTTGTTCATTACTAAATTTTTAATAATTAAAATAAGCCATTTCGTATGTATATAAAACGATAATAATTAACGCAAGATGCTTATATTGTATCGTATTATTACTTTTTTAACTATTTATAATGGGAAATAAGCCACAATATTATTAAAAAATGATTTTTATTAACGTTTTGACGCCCAAATCGGGTGCCGTTGTCAAAATACAAAATACTAGTATTTATTTATTTGTATTTTGAAAACGGCACCCGATTTGGGCGTCGAAACGTTAATAAAAATCATTTTTTAATAATATTGTGGCTTATTTCCCATTATAAATAGTTAAAATTGTAAAAATGCCACAAGAAAATAGCTTCAGAACAACGTATTATTACTATTATTGCAAGATGCTTATATTTTATCGTGTTATTATATTGACACCGTATTTCAATATTCTTGTTAAGTAAACGGTTAAGATAAGTTAGGCGTTGAATTAAGTAAATTAATAGGTCAGTATCTAATACCTGCTGTTCCAAAAACCCTTAAACTCGGGTTTAGCCTAGCTCAGCTTATAGACAGGGCTCGTCTATCTTAGCACGTCTTAACTGATAAGTTTAAGGTGCAATCCACGTGGAAATCCATTGTGGCAAGCGGAAAATTGATCTAAGACTCAATGGTGCAATGCGTATGTTTTGTAAGCTGATCTTAAGACACGTTTTAAGCTTAAGATCTGTTGGTGCAACCAGGCTATGGGACTAAGATCTTTTATGCTCTATATTTAAATTATGTAGGAATTCTCTACGAATAATTGTACAGTAGGCCATTAAATGACCATTTTGGAGTGTAATTTTCCTTATGATTTGCTTGAAAATTTGGATTTAGGTTTCTTTCACCCTGTACTTTATTTTTGGACTTGAGCTCACGGTTGATTTCACTTCGGTGGTGGAAGCTACCCTCCTCGAAGGTAAAAAACCTACATCCAATTAAGTCCGGAGATAGATAAACTGATTAATTCTAAGAAACTTTGGATCTTTAGAGTTTTTTCACCAAGTCAATATTTTTCGAGTTATTTGCGAGTGAAAATGTTCTATTTTCAACAAAAAACAAAACGTTTTTATACATTAGGTGTACTCAGTATAAGCAGAGTTGTAGCTGATGAAAAGTAGGTTCTTATGCGTCAAACTACAAATCGAATATTTTAACGTGAAATAACCAAAAAATAAATTAATTTTTCGGAGAAACCTCATTAAAATTTTTAAAGTGTTTAAAAGAGCGTTATTTTTGTTTTTTTTTTGCTAATAGTTTCTAGCATCAAAACTAAACAAGTTACGATCAAAATAAATTTAACCTCGGAAGCAGTCGCGCGATTAGATTAAATCTAACAATATGATGTTCTGAAGCTATTTATTTGTGGCATTTTTGTAATTAACTATTTTAAATGGGAAATAAGCCACAATTTAACTTAAAAAAAAATGATTTTATTAATGCTTTGATGTCCAGATCGGACAATCTGGACATCGACAGCGACGTCCGGTCTGGACATCGAAACGTTAATGAAATCATTTTTTAGTTAAGGGGATGGGTACGAACTTTCGGCTTCAATGCTATTTAAATGGGATTCATTTTTTTCGAATCCTGAGAAAACTAATAAGAGTATGGTATAACTAGATCCAAACCCAGACATCCAAAGGGAAAGTTGTCCTCCAACACAAAATTGTTCTATATGGTCCACATAATGTTCAGAAGAAAGTCACACCATTTTAAGCGTCGGGTTTGGGGGGGGGAGAGGGGGGAGAAATCGGTAAATTCGTAGTTTTTTAAGTTTTTCGCCAATATTTGTAAAACTATGCGCCTTAGCATGAACAACTTTCTATACAAAAATGTTCTACCTTAAATTTGAAACAAAAAAGTCCCTATGCATAATCCTTCTAAAATGAACGGTTCCAAAGTTACGGAGGTAGTATAGTATAATTGGTCCAAAAAAAGGCCTAACCCAGACATTAAAAGTAAAAGTTTTCCTCCAACACCAAATTGTTCTATATGATCCAGATATTGTTCAGTAAAAAGTAACACCATTTTGAGCATCCGGTTTGGGGGGGGGGGGGGGAGAAATCGGTAAATTAGTAGTTTTTTGATTTTTCGTCAATATTTCTAAAAATATGCTTTAGCGTAAACAATGTTCTATACAAAAATGTTCTACGTAAAATTTAAAACAAAAAAGGTCCTATACATAATTGTTATAAAATCAACGATTCCAGAGTTACGAAGGTGAAAAGTGGAGGTTTTCGATACTTTTTATATTTTTTGGGCAATTTATAATATTTTTACTGATTGAAAGAAATTTTATTTAACAGGATTTGCTATTTCGGTGGCCGATGGTATGTTAGTGATAAGCCCTTGAAGAAGCGTCAACCTCACCACCCAAAATCATCATCAATTGCCCAAAAAATATAGAAAGTATCGAATACCTCCACATTTCACCCTCCGTAACTCTGGAACCGTTGATTTTATAACAATTATGGATAGGACCATTTTTGTTTTAAATTTTATGTAGTTTTAACTTTTTTGTATAGAACATTGTTTACGCTTAAAACATAGTTTTAGAAATATTGACGAAAAACGTAAAGAGACTACTAATTTACCGACTTCTCCCCCATCTCCCCCCAAACCGGACGCTCAAAATGGTGTAACTTTTTACTGAACAATATGTGGCTCATATAGAACAATTTGATGTTGGAGGAAAACTTTTACTTTGGATGTCTGGATTAGGCCTTTTTTGGACCAATTATATTATACTACCTCCGTAACTTTGGAACCGTTCATTTTAGAAGGATTATTTATAGGGCCTTTTTATTTCAAATTTAATGTAGAACATTTTTGTATAGAAGGTTGTTCATGCTAAACCTCATAGTTTTAGGAATAATGACGAAAAATCCCCCTCTCTCCCCCAAACCCGACGCTCAAAAATGTGTGACTTTTTTCTGAACATTATATGGACCATATAGAACAATTTGGTGTTGGAGGATAACTTTCACTTTGGATATCTTGGTTATGTCATTTTTTGAATCAGTTCTATCATGCTATAAGTATTTTTGAAAAATTAAAACGCAGAATAAAAATCTCCAAAAACTTCTATAATGTTTATTTTAATAAGCTACAGGGGTGAAAACCCAAGAGAAAATTTAGTGTGATTTTTAATTTCAAATATCTCTTTCAAAAGAAACTTTTATTCATTCTAAGGGACTTTTGGCCCTCGGTAATAAAGTAATCTTTCATTCTACATGTAAATTTTTTAAAAGTGCTTATTACTTTTCTCAGGATTCGAAAAAATGATTACTTTTAAAATACATTGAAAATTGTGACAGGCGTCAAAATTTTGCATTTTGTTCCTTTCCCCTTAAATTGTGGCTTATTTCCCATTTAGAATAGTTAACTAACAATATATACATATTTAAATACGAATTTTAAACAAATTTTTATTCTATAATATTTTTATTTACTTGTTATGTTAAGGATATCTATTTCTAACAATTTTAAAGCTAATTGGCTCTCACCAAAGCCAAAAATTCTACAAAAAAATTAAAAATTAAAAAAAAATTAAATTAAAAAAATCTACGCATTTCTACAATCATCCTCAAGGTACTTACGAGTGGAAAGTTATATAGCAAAATTTTTCATCAAGTTATCACGGAAAAGGATAAAATGTTAGATTTTTTCTAAGGGCGCGACTGCTCCCGGGTTAGGCCCTTATTTTAATAAAAAATTGTGTGATAAAATAACCCACTAATGAAAATATGTATTGTTTATATATTTATGATTTGTAAGTTTCACCGGTCCAAAGTGCTTATTTTTGAAAAAAGTTGGATTATTTATACTTTTTTATACTATTTTTCAAAATATTTAAAAATTATTATTAATGCGAAAAATCCGGAGGAGTAAAAAAATGGAGGTCTTGCTTTTCTGAATATTTTGATTTTTTTTGTTTTTCTGTAATACAAAAATTGGTTAAGATATTAGCTGAAAATCTATTCAAAGTTTACAAATTTGGAGGTAATTTTCTCCATTTTTTTTTACCAAAAACGAGACACCAACTTTATTTTAAGATTACCTTGCTTAGTTTTGATGCTAGAAATTTTTATAAAATACAAAACTAAAGCTTTTTTCAATGACTTTAAAAAATATTTAATGATTTTTCTCCGATTATGCTTGTTTTTTGGTTATTTCAGTTGAAATATTCGATAGACAGAATTTTTTCGATAAAATACTTACCTTTTGGGTTATTTGCGAAAATCTGTCTAAAACTGAATTATCATTTTTACTCGCAAATAACTTTCTGCATGCTGACACCGTAGACTTCAGATAGTAAGGTTTCTTGAAATTACCATGATCAAATTTAATATTCGTTATATTAATGTAATTTTTCGTGTGAAAGTCCTTTGTGCTTGTAATAGATGTTTTAACTTTTCCAACCTCAAAAACAACAGCAAAGTTGAGCATTTTTTCAACAGTCAGACAAGGTTTCTTTCCATCAAACAAAAAAACTGCATAAGAAATAGAAAGTATTTTTATATCATACATGGGATCCATCTCTCTTCATAGTGGTATTTTGAACCTTTTGACCATAGCTCTGAAGATGGCTTTGTAAGCCGAAAGCGCTCAGCTAGGAATTATTTATTTTACACACTTCAAAAATACACTTCTCCCTATTTACCTGTTGTCATAAGTGTGTACAGAAAGTGTGTATATAAGTGTTGTCATAAGTGTGTATATCAGTCTTTACATTTGCAAATAACTTTACTTTGGAGAAAAATCCCTATAGAACGAAAGTTGCTTATAATTAGTCGATTAATCCACTTCCGGTCTTAGCTTGAACGTGTGTCTTTTGACCCTCGAGAACTCGAGAAAGGGTGGCTTTACCCCCCCCCCCCCAAGTAAAAGCAACCAATGGCACAAGTCCAAAAATAAAGTGGAGGGGAGAGGAATCTAATTCCAAATCTGTGGTTACACGGAAAATTACGCGGTATCGCCGTATTTAACGTTCGTTTACTAACTTCTCCTCCACTAGTTGTTCTTTTACTTTTTTTCGTAGGTTAAACAAAATCAAAACTGAAACTAATCTCTAAGTAGGTAATTATATTTTCTAGGTGGTTCGAAAGTAACTATGGAACAAGATGGGAAGAGTTAGGTATCAAAGGTAACTTTCGCCGCATCTATTATCGGATTACGGATTCGCTTTCGTGACGCTTCCGACGTCAGGCGTCGGTGTTCGAGCAAGTGTGTCTAATTCCTTTGTCAATTACGTTGAATTAAAAATTTACGTTTCCAATTAGGGGCTATAACGTTTTTAATTTCCTGTAATATCTGAAGGGATTATGTTTTTTTTTTGAGAGTTTATGTGGTCGAAATTTATTTGGTGATCTGGACGCAGTTCGAATAATTAAAGAGAACAAATTGGTTTCACAAACAAATTGGGCAAAAATATTGAGTATTTTTTACTTTCTATACTACTGATTATTTTTTAATGATTTTAATTTTCAATAATTGAATGGTGGGCCGCAACAATTTTGTAAGCGACAGAATTGAGATTATGCAAGAGATGAAAAAAAACATATTGACGAGCTATTTATGAACATACGGATACCAACATTGCGGTACGAAAAACTCAGGAAAGGCAAAATTAATGTTTTTAGCCAGATTTAAAGATGCTCGCATTGGTCTTTGGATATAAATAATATTGCATTAAAACCTCACTTTGACCCAATCTGTCGCTTACAACATTGTTGCGGCCCACGGTTATTAGACTTTATTACGGTTGCCTTGACCGACGGTGGTGGGGAGACTTATATTTTTGACTTTACGTCACAAGAGTACACATTTCTATATTTTTAAATTATTCTCGATCATTGAATGTGTGTTATTGTGTATATATTTGTATTATTTGTGTCATGAGAGAATACTTGTAGAGAATTAAAATCTGTATTAAAATCAAAAGTTAAAATTGTTCTACGATTTAAATGCATTCCAAAATTTTGAAAAATATGATAAATTTGCCACAATAGGTATGCGTGTAAAAGTTAGGCCACACGTTACTATTTAACTGACAGTGCTCACACCATTGACTGAATAAAAAATCTTTATTATTAATACTTTCTCCGCAACTGAGGGTATCTTATCAACTGTATTGTTTTTAAGCAATAGATGATAAAATAAAAATATTGACAGTTCAAAAATGTGAACATTATTGCATTGTGTGTGGCCTAAGTTTGGGCTGAAAACTAAAATATATTACATTTTTACAAAATTTTGGAATATATTTAATTACGTAGACCAATTTTAACAGTTGTTTTCAATACAGATTTCAACCCTCTACAAATAGTTTCTAATGTCTTTTGATGTAAAATAATTAGGGAAGCTGGAATTCAACAGTTTAGAATTTTACATTGAGTTAATGCAAAATTTTGACGCATGTCAAAATTCTCAATGTGTTTTAATTGTATTCATTTTTTTCGAATCCTGAGAAAACTAATAAATATTTTAGAAAAATTTAAACTCAGAATGAAAGACTACATTATTACCGAGGGCCGAAAGTCCCTGAAAACTTCGATAATGTTTATTTTAATAGGTTAGAGGGCTGAAAATAAAAGAGAAGTGTGATGTTTAATTTCAAATATTTCATTCAATAGAAACTGCTTGTTTATTCTAAGGGGTTTTCCGCCCTCGGTAATAATGTTATCTTTCATCCTGCGTTTAAATTTTTCTAAAATACTTGGTTTTCTCAGGATTCGAAAAAAAAATCATATTACGATTCAAATGACAGTACACTCTCGTGACGTAATCGCACCCTTAGGGCCAATTTCTCATATCGAGTTCAACTCCAGTTTAACCTGAACTTCTAGTAAACGTCAGTTTAAAGTCAAAATCGTCTTTCTCAATTCCCGTTCAACCGATGGCAGTTTAAACTTGAACGATGCTTGAACGGTGGAATTCGGCCGTTCAAAGATTTCAGAACTCAGTTCAGATGATTTCATGGACTACGCATGCGTTGTATTAACACGAAACGCTGTCATAATATAAATATATCCTATTTTATTATATTAAGCCTAACGATAAACGATAACATTATTTGTGTTTTTATAATATTTATTTATAATTATTAAAATGACTATTTGACTATAAATACTTAAATTTAACTTTATTCAAAAACAGCATAAAAAAGGTAGTTCAAAATGGCGACAGTTTTTACCTTTTGCCATCTATTGGCATTTCTCGAAAGCTGTAGAACGAGCACTGACATGAACGCGCAATGAGAAATGCATTCCAAACAGAACCGGAGATCACCCGTGAACCCGGTTCAACTGAACCATAGATTAACGCAGGTATGAGAAATCGACCCTTAATGTTCATTGGTTAGTCGATCTAGGCAAAAGTAGTAATATCTAAAAACCATGGTTGCGGCCCACCATTTAGTTGTGTAGTAAGATTTTTCATCACGTGTTTAATTCTGTCAAATCAGACTATTATTATTCCGGGAATATTCTACCTACATTATTATACTGGTTATTTTTTAATGATTCTAATTTCCAATCGTGTAGTAAGATTTTCATCACGTGTTTAATTCTGTCCAATCAGATTATTATTATACCGGGAATATTCTACCTAGATTATTATACTGGGAATAGTTTTAGGTAGACTGTTTCTGTTTACTTACAACGAGTTCCCTAGTTTTTAAAACTGTCACATTTAAGAACGTGAAACTTTTAATTCTGCATCTAATGTCAAATTGTCATGAGGACAGCACAAATCGACAATTTTAAGCACTCGAGTATACTTCGGTAAGATTATTTCATGAATAAAACTGTATTTATAAATAACTTTAACAAATATTTTATTGATATCTTTATCTGAATACCTATTTGCTAAACTGAGCTGTTCACTTTAGTCGAGGGCGGATATGTTTTGAGATGGACGTTTAGAGGTGACTCTAATTCTTTTGCAGAAATTGCTTGGAATTAACCCATATAATAATAATTAAGTTATCCTCCCAGTCAAAAAGTTCCGGAACATTGTTTAAATAATCAAAATATCACAAAATGAAGGAAAAATTCGATTTTTTTTCTTGGTTTTTTGATTATAACTTTAAAAGTATTTACTTTAGAGAAAAGTTGCACTGAAATAAAAGTTGCATAATCAAATTTCCTACAATATAAGATTGGTTAAAAATTTTTAAAATCGTTACCCTTGTTGCAAAATAGCAATAATCGCGAAAAAAAAACATAAAAAACAAGTATTTGCATTTTACGTTTTTCAACCATATCTGTTACATTTAGGACCTTAATATTTCACCCAGAAAAACTTTATCATATGATAAAGAGATACTATAAAATTAGTTAAGATCGGTTTCATAGATTTTGCATAATATATTTTGCAATCTAGCTTTCGCAAAAAAAATTCATTTTTTCAAAATATTGCAGGACTGAAAATAAAGCAGATAGAAAGTTAATTTTTTTTTGCAAATAGAAGAATACTGTATCTTTCATTTGCAATTGGCAAAATTAAAATCGGTTAACTACCACGGCGTCAGGATTTTTTTTTAAAAAACATTAATTTTTGGTGCTACGCGCAGGACAGCTGTGTTCGATTCACACAAGTTGATTTCCACCAAAATTTCTTTCAATCTTTATCTAATATATTATTTTTTTACTCTACATTTTGTTGTATATTCATATTTTAATTCCACAAAAATCAAACTAATTTGATTATTGTTTGTGAAAAATTGTTTAAACAATTGCAAATGTTTAAAAAATACACTTTTATTTTCTAAGTTAAAATATATGAACAAAGAAAGTTTTTGCTAAAAAAAGTGTTATTCAAAGGACAGAGTATGTGTTTTTATTTTGCAATAAACAAATTTATTTATTTATTTCGAAATGTATTAAAAATTAAAATTTATCAATCATTATCAAAGGTCATTGGAATGCCCAATCAGAGCGAACATATCAGCTGTCCTGCGCGTAGCACCAAAAATTAAGGTTTATTTAATACAATTCCTGACGCCGTGGTGGTTAACCGAATTTAATTTTGCAAATTGAAAATGAAAGGTACAGTATTCTTTTATAGGTAAAAAAATTGAACTTGCTGTCTCCTTTATTTTTAGTGCTGTAACATTTTGAAAAAATGAATTTTTTTTGCGAAAGCTGGATTGCAAAATTCATTTTGCAAAATCTGTTAAACGGATCCTAATGAAATTTACAGTAGTGTTTTATCATATCATACAGTTTTGTTGAGTGAAATATGAAGTTCCTAAGTGTAGCATGAATGGTTGGAAAACGTAAAATTCGAATACTTGTTTCTTTATGTTTTTTTCGAAATTATTGCTATTTTGCAAAAAGGGTGACTATTTTTAAAATTTTCAGTTAATCCTATATTATAGTAAATTTAATTGCGCAACTTTTATGTCAGTACAACTTTTCTCGAAAATGAATACTTTTAAAGTTATAATCAAAAAACCAAAAAAAATCGAATTCTTTCTTCATTTTTTGACATTTGATTATTTAAACAATGTTCCGGACCTTTTTGATTGGGAGGATAACTCAAATATTATTATATGAGTTATTTTCAATCAATTTCTGCAAAAAAATATGAGTCACCTCTCAACATCCAAATGTACTAATATTTTTACAGATGCGCCCTGGTCTACTTTGACAAGTTGAAAAATGTGCGTCACATAATTGGAATAAATATCACTTAATGTTTATTTACAAAGAATTGAATTGTGTATGTAAGTGTTAAAAAATAATCTGTCAAATATCACACGATAGTGAGAATAAATAAGAAACTAATGCTCCAATTTTTTCTCAAACTTGTTTCCATTCAGTAATAATCACTCGAGCCTTGCGGGCTCCGTGTCTATTGCCAGTAATAAGTTTTCGAAAAATTGTCGCATTATTGTCAATTTATTCTCACTCTTGTGATATTAATGTTGAGAATAGAGGAACTGGTCCGAATATGGGCTATGTATTTAATATGGGCCCACACACTATCTATGAAACAAGTAGTGCTATCTGTTAGAAAATGTCCAAATATACTAGAAAGCCCCTCTTTTGTCATATATTTACAGATTCCTTGACCAGTAAATATGTTGTTGTTACACAGTGTCGACCGTTTGATTTTGACTCTTGAAAAAATTTTATTGGGTAAATTTATATTACGTGTTATTTGTGTTTATTGACATTATTTTGGAATTGATATATTATGCTTGTGTGGCAGAAAAAGGGAGGAAAAGGGTTTTAATGTAGATTATTAACAAAAAATAGTTACAAAATCATAAGTTAATATTTTTCTTGAACGTACATATTTTGAAACATGGGCCCTTTGTGTGACGTAAATATGGGCTAGGGGCCTATATTCAGACCGCCCGCATATATCTAGCAGATCTATTGGAAAAAGCATTTCTGAAATGCCAGACGGTAGAGATAGCTACCAATGGGTTTAAAGTAACGTAGGAATAGGGCCAATAAATATATCCATTATTTCTGATGCTAATTTCAGTGCTGAGAAACTTGAATCTGAGAAAACTTGTAACTCGACTTAAACTTATTTGGAAGGATTGACACGTGACCTTGCAGAAACTTATTTCTTCAGAAAATATAACAGTTCGTTCAGAAGATCAAGGAACAAGTCATTCTAAAGACCCAGATCGACCATTAAGGAACACAACGAACGCAACAACTGTGTCAGAATACTGTTCAAAAATATTCATGAATCCATTCGTTCTTTCACTTTCCATCAGTTACGAAGCGTGCGTCTTTAAGAGGAAGGAAAACTTCTCGTTCTCAACTTAGACATAGGACAGTAGGTATTCTCCTGAAAGCAATGACGCCACATGTCTATTTGGTGAACAAAAGTTTTCTAATGATACTACAGGAGAAACGTGGGTTCAATGTTTAATGTGCAATTTCTGGGCACATGAACAGTGTTCCGGAGCTGAAAAAGACCCTTACGTTTCAGATTTTTGCAGATGATTTTATTTAATTTTTTCACGGATATGTTTATTGTTCTTTAAGCATAAACTGTTGGCTAAATTATTTCGCATTTTTGTTGTCAAAAGAAAATTTTGTTAGTTTTTGAATGGGGCCCATATTCCAGACAGCCTGGCCTTGTTGGAAAAATATGCCCCATGTCATATAATTACCCGTAAAATAAATAAACTTTATTATAAAAAATATGTAGTTAGCAGTTTTTTTTCTAAGATCTTATAGCATGTACAAAAGATATTTAGACATTGCTATAAAAATATAATAAGCCAGTTTCAATAGAAAAACAAATGGGGGGCCCATATTCGGACCAGTTCCTCTACATATTCTAAGGTTTTCAGAAAATACGAAGTCATCATAATAATAGACCTCTTAAAAATTTTCGCTTTAGACGATTTCTTGTATACAAGGAAGTCAACCAGTTGTAGAGAAATGTAGGATGAACTGCTATATCCGTTGGTAGTACAAAAGTTGCTTTTTCTTGGGTTTACACTCTGTGGGACGAATGAAATTGACCATTTAGATTTTGATTGTTTCTTCTATTATTATAGGAAGAATCCTAACGCTCTCGCATGTTTTTCTATAGCGTAGGTACAATTTGTTGCTTAAAAAACTGTAATGCCTGGTTGCACCAACAGACCTTAATGTTGTTCTGAAGCTATTACTTGTGGTATTTTTGTAATTAACTATTCTAAATGGGAAATAAGCCACAATTTAACTAAAAAAATAATTTTATTAACGTTTTGACGTCCACATTGGAAGTTGGTATTAATATTTTTTATTTTAACAACAGATCTTAAGCTTGAGACGTGCCTTAAGCTCAGCTTACGAAACATACGTGTTGCACCATTGAGTATTAGATCAATTTTCAGCTTGCCACAATAGATTGCCACGTTGATTGCATAGATAAGAATCTAAAATTATGGTGCAACGTAAGTGAGGTTTAAAGTGGCCCTATCTATAAACTTAGCTGTGCTAAGTTGGAGCTTAAAATTTGTTTGTGCAACCAGGTATAAAATAACCAAAGAATTCTCAATTTTCAATAAATATTCTTCTTTCTTCTTTTGCCCTTTAATTCGTCCAATTCTGAACATAGGCTTCCCCCAGTTTCCTCCATTCGCTTCTGTTTAGTGCTTTCTCTTTCCAGTGCGTTCCTCCTATCTTTTTAATGTCGTCTCCCCATCTCATCTGGGGTCGTCCTCTTGCTCTCTTTCCTGTCCATGGTCTCCATTGTTGTATCGTGCTATTCCACCTATTGTCCGTTTGTCTAGCGTTATGACCTGCGAAGCTCCATTTTAGCCTGGTTATATGTTGACCTGCGTCTTTGACTTTTGTTCTATTTCTGACCCAGTTGTTTGGTTTTTTGTCTGTCAATTTTACTCCTAACATTGCTCTCTCCATGGCTCTTTGTGTTTTTATTATTTTATCCATGTTTGCCTTGGTCAAGGTCCATGTTTGGCATGCGTATGTGAGAATTGGGAGTATGCACTGGTCAAACACTCTTGTTTTTAAGTATTGTTGTATTTTTTTATTCTTTAGGACCCATTTTAATTTTCCAAATCCTGCCCAGGCTAATCTGACCCTTCTTTTTACCTCCGCTGTTTGGTTTTCCTTATTTATTTTTATAATCTGTCCCAAATATATATAATCATTAACCGCTTCTATTGTGGTGTCGTTTAGTATTACGTTTCTATTGTCTTGTGTGTTTGTCATTGTTTTTGTTTTGGCAAAATTCATTTTTAGACCTATTTGTTCGGATTCATTTGCTAGTTCGGTTAGCATGATTTGTAGTTCTTCAAAACTTGATGCTATGACTACTACATCGTCTGCATATCTTAGGTGGTTTAGTTTCTTTCCATTTATGTTTATTCCCATGTTTGTCCATTCCATTGTTTTGAAAACATCTTCCAGTGCTAATGTAAATAGTTTAGGAGAAATAACATCTCCCTGTCGCACTCCTCTGTTAATTGGTATGGGTTTTGTGGTTTCTTTCTGTATCTGGAATCTATTCGACAGTTGTTTATAGCTTTTTCTATTGCCCACATTTCCACGCTGTCAAATGCTTTTTCGTAGTCAACGAACGCTAAGTGCAGATCTATATGGTATTCGTTAGCTTTTTCTATTAGTGTCCTAATTGTTAGAAGATGGTCAGTGGTGCTATATCCCTTTCGGAATCCTGCCTGCTCTACGGGTTGATACGAGTCCAATTTGTGTGTTAGTCTGTTGTTGATAATCCTCATGCATAGTTTATACGTTTGCGACAGCAGTGAGATGGGTCTGTAATTTTTTATGTCCTTTCTGTCGCCTTTCTTAAATAGCAGGATTGTAAGACTTTCGTTCCATTCAATAAATATTACAATAATATAATTAATGTAAAAATTAATCTACAACCTTAATATTTCGTGGAAATTTGGGTCTTTTAATGTTAATAATGTAGAGGGATTCATCAGTTAAAATTATTCTATCAATATAATTAAAAAAAAAGTTAATTTAAACTAAAATGAAATGAGTGTACTCTAAATCGACGAGTTTCGATTCTATTTGGAGTCATTATCAGAGAGGCGTAGGTCTGCTGCTCTCTGCCCCAAGTGACCAATCTCCGAGAGCTTACCCCCGCATTGCAGCTGACGTTAATGGAGTAGGTGTGTAACGACATCTGGTAACTGAAAGTCAAAATAATAATGTTTTCAACCTAATAGAAATATTAAAAATATTGAAAAATATTTCTAAAAGATATTTAGTTGAAAACTTATTGGACCATTTTCCTGGTAACACCTCCATGGCTTCTAAAAATTGCAAGCCAGATGGATGCTGAAGCGAAGAAGACAAGAGGGAATTAAAAAAACTTACAATTCACGACCCCGTCTGCTCAGCTGGTAAGTTTCAAAGGAAAATGGACCTAGTTACTCAAAGGAGTAAAACCAATATAAAATGAAATAAAAATGTATACCATTTTTATTCAGTTGCAATATGAAGGCCAATCTGTCTTATTTTTCACTTAGAACAGAAAGCGCAAGCTCTCTTTATTTATTTATTTATTTATTTATTCAATAAGTTTTCAATTAAATATCTTTTAGGAATATTTTTAATATTTTTCAATATTTTTAATATTTCTATTTGGTTGAAAAGTTTATAACTTTGAAGAAAATAATGCTCCAATTTGCTTCCCAAACTTGTTTCCAGTCGGCAATACTCACTCGAGACTAATTAATAGACACGATGCTTATGGTAATCGTGTAGTCCTTCAACAAGGTGGTCGGACGACATCAAGCGCATCCCTGGATTTAGGGTGTTTAAGATCAAATACAATGAAATTATTTACGGCAGACCTATGTTCAGTAGTGGACTTAAAACTGCTGATTATTGTGATGATGTATAATAAAATACAATAATTCACCGCTGTAGTTGTTCTTTCTCTAGTCTTTGTTGTTTGCTGATGACCAAGTAAATCTGACCAAACATCGGACGAAATAGAAATACGTAGAGGGGTACGACAGGGTTGTATATTGTCACCGCTCTTGTTTAATATCTACAGCGAACAAATATGCCAAGAAGCTCTCTCATATGCAAACGAAGGGATAATAGTCAATGGAGAAGTTATCAATAACACTCGATATGCTGACGATACTGTGATAATGGCAAGAACAGCGGAAGATCTACAACATCTAGTTGAAAGTATGAACGAGATATGTAATAACTACGGCATAAGGATGAACGTCAAAAAAACCAAATATATGACCTTCAGTAAGAATCCAATAAATGACACTAGTATCACAATAAACGGTACCCAACTTGAAAAAGTAAACGAATACAAATACTTGGGAACCCTTATCAATGAAACAGGTGACCAAAATCACGAGATAAAAAGACGTATTGAAATTGCCAAGTCTACTTTTATAAAAATTAAAAAATTATTTTGTAATCGTGATATTAGTATTCATCTACGAACTAGAATGTTAAAATGCTATGTATTCAGTACTTTGCTCTACGGTGTTGAGTCATGGACTCTTAAACAGAGGAATATTAAAAATCTTGAAAGCTTTGAGATGTGGTGCTACCGCCGTATACTAAGAATAAGTTGGGTGGATAAAATTACAAATGAAGAAGTAATACGCAGAATAAATAACAAGCCAGAAGTTCTACTGAATATAAAAAAGAGAAAACTTGAATACTTAGGCCACCTGATGAGGGGACAAAAGTACACATTGCTACAAAACATAATGCAAGGAAAAATCCAAGGACGAAGAAATCCAGGCCGTAGAAGAATGTCATGGATGAGAAATTTGAGAGAGTGGTTTGGCTGTACCACTAAAGAATTGTTCAAAACGGCAGTAAATAAAATTAGAATCGCCCTAATGATATCCAATCTCCGATAGGAGAGGCACTCAAAGAAGAAGAAGAAGTAAATCTTGCCAACGATGAACATGATATGGATTAAGTATATGCTAAGACAGTTACAGATCGAATATGAAAAATGGGGCCTATGTACGAACATGGAGAAAACTGAATATTTGAGAATAGGAGAGGAAACCGAAGATCCGGAATTAGAGTTAAGAAGTATAAGAAAATGTAAGGAATATAGATATCTAGGAAGCATAATATCAGAAGAAGGAACTAGAAAAAGAGACATATAGCATAGGATACCACAAGTAACGAAAGCAAGCCGTATTTTAAATGGTCTACTATGGTTTAACAAGATGAAGCTGAATATCAAATTAACAATCTACAGAACAATTATTGCGGAACCTATTCTAACTTATGGGGCAGAGTGTTGGTAAGTCACAGGAAAGCAAGGGAAACATACAGAAGTAGCGGAAATGAATTACTTACGTAGAGCATGCAGGGTATCTAGATTAGAACACGTACCAAATGATAAGACGACGGACAAAGAGTGTATATTATTCCACTGTTGACCGAATATAAACAAAGAAATTGCTATGGTATGGTCATGTTACGAGAATGGCAGCGAGAAAATGGCCAAAAAGATCATTAAATGACACGCCTATAAATAGAAGAAGAAGAGGAAAGCCTACATAAACATGGAAAAAGGCATAGAACAGTCTAAGGACGATAGAGCTTATAGAAGAGAACGAGTGAACGAGCGATCTTAAAGAGCGTAGGCCAATATTTTTTTACGTGTCGACTAGGAGGGTAATGCCTCTATATTTGTCACAAATTGTTTAGTCCCTTTCTTGTGAATAGGTACAATTATACCTCCGTTTCAGTCTTCTTGTAGTTTTACCTGCTTCCAAATTAGTTCTACTAGCCCACTTATACTACTTGCCAGATTTTTTGCGCCATGCTTTAAAAGTTCAGAAGGAATGCCATCTGCAGCAGGAGCTCTGAATTATTTTAATGTTTGTATTGGTTTGATAAATTCTTACTCTGTTGGGATGATATCTTTCTCTCTTTCGTCGTCCATACCTTCGAGCTGGTTTTCTGCTTCTTGCAACCCCATCTTACTTCTTAGATTTTGTCTACCGTCAAAATTTTCTGCCACCATTCTAGTATCTGTTCCTAACCACCAATGATTTCTCCTGTTCTGTGTATTGGTAGCCTAATTTTGAATTACTTTGTGGTCTGGTTGATCTTCTTGTAGAATCTCCGAGTTTCCATTTGTGTGTTATACTCCTCTAGTTCTTTCAGTTGGGTTTCTATATGCTTATTCTTCTTTCTTTTCAGTATTTGTTTTTCGTCTCCTCTTAGCTGCCTATACTCTTTCTCTACTTGTCTCGTTCTTCGTCACTGAAGCCTTGCATATGCTGGATCTTTTTTTGCGTTGCTGGTGCATATTCCTCATCTTATCAGTCCAATTTTTCCACGTTTTTGTCTTCCAATCACTTCAGTTGCTCGCCCTTCCGATATTATTCTACACCGCCTTCAATAGTCATCCACATGTTCAACTATATCCTGTAGGTTACGTTATCTGATTTAGTAATAACACAAAATTGCGTTAAATTATATTTCTTATAGAAAGAACAGATCTGCTTTTACGTAAAATGTGATGAAAATAAAACAAATATAAAAAAATGGTATATTAGGAGTTAAGTTACACTTAACTAAGAGAAGAATAACTTTTGTTACTTGCCGAAAAACCTCGAAAATACAATATTTGCTTAATTTTTGATGGGAATGCTTTTATGGTTTTTTTCTGTACAATACCGGAAATATCAAGCATATTATTTGTATTGTATGATATTTATTCGAACCGATCGAAATATTTGCCAGGAAACATTATCCGACGATGTACAGGATTTCCCACTCACTTCCCACGTTAGTAAATAATCTTATGCAGAGTAGAACTTTGAACTCAGCTAGCTCGAATAATTCCTTATGACTCCAGGTTGGCTGGTAATGCCAGCAATTATCCCTCGCGAGATACATTCCACGAAATACCTGTAGAGTTAATGAGGGCGGGTTATCTATAACCCGCAGACCACTTTTGAGATTTTTGAGTAATTAAGTCTGCAACTGTAAACTGTAGTTATGATTCTAACGTAATCAGTGTTGAAAAATAACTACAAGCAGTAAATTATCTCGAAGAGGATGGCAAATAAAAACAAAATAAAAGTGCCTGGATGGAGATAAAATAATATTAATTACACTATAAAATAAATTCTTTATGTGGCAAAATTAGACTTTATTTGAATATGAGAACAAGGTGTGCAGCAACCAACACACATCAAATGCAATAATTATATGTATGTTCTTCCACTCTACCTTTGCACATCATCATCATTCGTATTATAGGAAATAAACCGTAATACGTGAGCCAAACGTAATAACTTGTAAATAACTTGTATTTTTAAACGCTTTTTTTAGTTCAATCGTTTAATTCACATTTTTAGACGTCAATTTGACTGCCTTTTCTTCAATGCAAATGAATGAAAATTTGTAGACGTATGCATTCGAGGGAACAATACACGAATAGTCAATAATTTTTTTATGTTTATTAATTGTTTTAATAAAAAAAAAACGATTTTAATGAAAAATACTTAAATTCGCTTGTTTTTTACAATGTAGAAATTTGAAACTTTTACAGATTGTAGCTAATTATATGAACTATATATAATTTCACTTTTTACGTTAATTGTTTACGTTATGCTTCATAAATAAACATTAAAGTTTCAAGTTTTTTGCCTATTCCGACTACTTTTCCTGTTTGTACATCATGTTTATCAACATCCTAAACGGTGAAGAATTTGAAGGCTCATATCTTTGTTTATATAAACATCGACGCTTATTCGTGTCAAATTTCAATACGATACGAAACAAAACTTCAACCAAAACTCGAATTCAAAAAATTCGTATTTTTAACGTAGTCTTAGAAAAACCACCATAGAGACGTTTCGTGCTACAATTATTAACATTATAATTCGTAATTTGCAAGAAATTAACAGGATCTACATTGTGCAATATTAAATCACGGAATGGGACGTTTCGATGCCGCCGGTTCATCGCCGGCCGTTTCGATGCCGCCGGTTCATCGCCAGTCCATTTCATCGCCGTCATATCTCGCATTTCCTAGAATTCCTAATTAATACTAAAAATAACTAATAATTGTAACTGTCGAAAATTCGGAAATATATCAGATAGCGATTAATTGACTGGCGATGAATCGGCCGGCATCGGCATCGAACTGGCGGCATCGAAACGGCGGCGATGAAACGTCCTAGACCCATTAAATCATTAGAAAAGATGGAAAGACTGCGAAAACTGTAATAGGGGTAAATAATGATTTTAATTTAAGAAATGTATGACGAAATTACAGAAAATGTACAATGTACGTATCAGATGTTGAAATAAATGCAAAAAATATGTTTCTCACATACATCCTTTTTTTTTAAACATGACGATATATTTTAATGTTTGAAAAGTGTAAGACTACACAGTAAAATAAAACATATGAAAAAATGTTTTTTTCTACAACCGTGTTAAAAATGCAATTTTTAGCACTCCATAAGAGCGTTAAAAATACTACTTTAAAGCAATAGTGCTTTAAATTTGTTAAGGCACTGCAGTTAAAAGTGAATTGTCAAATTATGAAATCTCAAAATATATATATATATTTCATTAATTAACATTAATATTAATAGTACAACTTGCGCAATTTGAAAAAGGTGGTTAAAAAGGTTTTTAAAATTTAATTTAAACTGTATTATTGCATTTTTAACACGTTTGTAGAAAAAACTATTAAAATTTGTTAGAATATACAACAATAAAAGTAAGATGTTATTCTATGGTTGTTATGATTTACGTGTTGACAGTATAGGCAGTTTTGATGTAATGTCAAGAAAAATAGAAAAATGGAATGTCAGTCAAATTCAAGTAAAAGTTTTTGTAGATATTGTCCTGAAATTGAGAATGAATAAATTATAATTGTTGATATATAAGACGTTTGTAGAAAAAATATTGTATGACATACGTGTTAAAAAGTATATTTTTAAGACACTCATGTGAATTGCAGAATTCGCTTCGCTCACTCTGCAAACTTTTACATGCGTGCCTTAACTTTTAACACTTATAGTGCAGTCACTGAAGGTGGATATGAGCTATTACCTCCGATTTCGTTGAACCTCCATCGATTTGCATGAAAATTGGTGAGTGGTTAGAGAATATCTCAAGGAACAAAGGTGACATGGTGCCAACTTGCGTTTTTACCCTGGGGGTGGATGCCACCCCTTCTCGTGGGTGAACATTATTTTATTGAAATTAACCCCATAATTCGATAGAGGGACAAATTCTAAGCAAAATTTATTATATACAGTTATTAAAATAAATGAAAACTTTTTAAGTTATTGAAGATCAAAGATTTTAATTTTCCTTAACCCGCCATTACACGCGCTATGAGGGAATCCCTCACCATATTTGTTTATAACCAATGAAATTGTGTAAACTAATACGATAACCTTAAGCACCCAGGAATGCCTTTAGCATGGTTCATGAGAGGGTATGAAAAAGTTATAGAATATTTCTGGCGGTCAGTGTGCTGTGTGATAGTTGAAAGAAGAGACATCCCTCTTCAAGTGAGGGAATTCCTCACTGCGCGTGCAATCACGGTGAAATCACGTTTCTGTTATCTAAAAGAAACTTTTAGGTTTTTATTTAATATTTAAGTAGGTTTAATTAAAATATTATTGTTTGGATTAAGTTAGGAACAGTGGCACACCGAGTGGGGGGTTTAGGGGTTAAAAGCCCACCCAGAGCATATAGAAATATATAAAAAAGAAAGTAGGAAAATGTAACTTGTCTTTCACAAATAATACAAAAAACTTTCGGTGCCCAAGCTAAACCCCCCTCCCCCCAGAGGAAAATTCTAGGTGCGCCACTGGTTAAGAACCCATTTTTAAATTTACCTATTCTAATTGGGAAATAAGCCACAATTTAACTTGAAAAATTGATTTTATTGACATTTCGAATTCCACCTCGGACGTCGTTATCAAAATACAAAATATTAATAGTTAATTACATAAATACCACAAAGAAATAGCTTCAGAACAGTTTTTAATTTTAATTTGTATTTTTAGTAAAATTAATTCGTGTAAAGAACGTTAATTTCTTCAGTGGCTTGCTGAAATTGAAAATTAAGAAAACTTGCTTTTGATCTATGTATATTATTTTTACTTTTGTTTTGTTAAATTAATAAAAAAAAGTTGGTATACGAGACTTTCTATAATATGTGAGTACAACCCATTTTATATTTATACATGTTGACATTCATTCTTCTTCGAAATAAGTCGAACTTATGTAGGTGAGGGCGACGCTCATACGCGTGCAACCACGTCCGAATAGAAGACGCGTGTAACGGCGGGTTAAGAAAAATGCATGTTTATAACCGATTTTTCATCAATAACTCAAAAACTATAAATTTTTACAAAAAAGTTATTATGTATTACCAAAATTGAAGCTAATAAAAAATGAAATAAACCCTTTACTAGAAAAAACTTTTAATGTTAACTTAAAGTGAGTTATAGGTAATTTAATATATATTTTTTTCGGCGAGTAAAAAAATCTAAGTATTCAAGCTGAAATAACGGGAAAATTATGCATTTTATAACATAAACTTATTAAATATTGGTCAAAGTACTTAAAAATATCTATCAAATGAGCCCCCGAACATGTTGATAGCATTAAAATTTATGCATCAACATTTTTTCAAAATTTATCTTTTTAAAATTTTTTCAAAAAATGTTATTGTTTTTTTATAAACTCCATATATTTTTACGATATCAGGTTTTTCTGAAAACAGTTTAAAAGATAATTCCAAGGGCTATTTAACCACGTTGAATAAAATCTTTCAGACCCCTTACTTTTTTAAAAATAAAAGGTTAAATTGCCCCGGTTGCATGGTTTTCACAGCAACATTTAAGATTTAAACGTTTCTATCTCGGTTATTTTTTATCCTATAGAAATAGTAAAACCTTTGTTCCTTGAGGTATCCTCTAATTACTCACCAATTTTCATGAAAATCGATAAAGGTTCAACGAAATCGGAGGTGAAAACCTTCAGTGACTCCACTATTATATCATAAATAACTATTTAGAAACGCTTTTCTTTAGTTGAAGGGCTCGGGGCAACAAGGGACCTAAGCCTCTTTTGAAAAGTTTTGAGTAAATCACGTTTAAAGTTTTTGACAAAATCCTGAAATCACATTTTTATATTTTATATTGTTTACCTTAATTCCTTACATGCATAATAAAGTATTAAATATATATTTTCAAAAAAGGATACAAAATGAAACTGCATGTTTTAAGAAAAAATTTATTAAACAAATAAATGTGGCTTATGACCTTTTTGAAAATAACAAAATGAATATAAATTCTTAAAGAAAGAATATACCTACAATATTAATTTACATTAAAAAAATCGGTTTCATCACCCCTGTCTAGTTCCTCTGCTTCATCAACATTATAATCTTGTTCAATGTTACTTGTACTGTTTTCAATAATACTGATATAAAACTGCTGGTTTATGGGAGGAATATATTGTAAAAGTTTCTTTATATCTTGAATTTTTTTGATGTTAAGTACTATTGGTCCTCCATATTTTTTTTTTAAGTTTTTTGTTGTTAATATGTTGTCACCAAACTTTACACCCCTCTTACCAACATTTACTTCATCAAATGCTCCATTTAGGGTGTGTTTAATGAATATTGAATTTGGGTGTTCGCTATCGAACCGAAAGCAGCGCACGTCTGTAAAATTGAGTGGTTGTTTCTCGGTGGTACATGTTTTTTTCGTTATAACTATCTCATCAAAACTATAAAAATCGTCTTGAGACATTTCAACTACTGCAAATGGATTTTTCCTGTTCGATTTTCTCACAATTTCAAACCATTCTTCTGGAGAAAATACTTGTGTAACATATTTTTTATGTTTTTCTATTAAAGCAAAATCTCTATCTGAAGGCAAATGAGTGTGACCAGATACGAGAAAACGATGTTCTATGGTTTTGTAAAATTTTTCCCTAACTAATTGCAGCCACAACGCCATTATTAGCCAATTCTTGTTTTGGCCCCCGCAGTTATCAGTAAAGACTACAAGATTTTCAGATCTTGTTGGCTTACTGGTTATATACTTTAGAAGTACACTAGCAATTTCGGAACTTCCTCTTTTTTCAACTGACTCTGTCCACATAAACATATGACCTTGCCCAGATACACAATCATGTATGCCAAGATTGTAGGTCCATGCTTTTCTAAGGTAAAATGCTACGCCAACAGTCAATGAAGGTGTGGGTAAGGTTTGTTGCAAGTCAAATGAAATTATGTCGGTGTTGTGAATTTCTTCATTTTTCTTTATTTCGTCTTTAAGGTTTTGCTGCATTGCCTGCGCACGAGTTTGATGTAGGCGTAATTTTACTTGGAGATGTTCAGCCTCAGATTCGTTAGCGTTATTTGAACTTATTATAATATTTAGTGAATCACAAGTTGAACACGTATCGGTTTTTGGCATCTTAAATCCTATGTTGTATTCTAAGTTAAAAATTCTTCGGTACCGATCCTCTTTAACTGGAATAATATTACGTTCTTTACACCATGCAATGTAGTAATCTTTATACAGACTTGAAACACTAAGATCATGGTTGATGTAGACTCTGTTAGGATTATCGATTCTACTATAATGGCTAACATATTTAGGGATATTTCTAATGTGGTCGTGAACTGATTGTACCATTTCTGGTAAAACTTTGTTCGGTCTATTGTGATGTTTACCTCTTTGATCTTTTTTTGGTGTTGCCCTGCCTTCAGAAATTTGTTTAGAAATTAGTTTAATTCGTTTAGTTGAGTTTTGTAGTCCATGGACTGATAAGAACTCTTGTTTGCAAATTTGCACATCTACTCCGTTTACTTTTACAAAATACAAATTGGTAAATTTTCTTATGGACTCCTGTCTTTTTGTTTTTTGCTTGTAGCTTCTCTTTTTATTTATAACCTTTATTGTGGAAAATAAATATGTGTTCTGTTTTTCATATGTCTCTAAATCCCAAAACCCGTTAAATATAGATAATTCGGTACCCCGGAGCAGTTCTCTGCACTTTTTTTTGCACTTACACGGATCTCCAATCTTCTTCGCTTCTTTTGCTGCACCTCTCAAACTTATATAGACGTGCCCCAAGTTTCGACGTTTCTTTGCTTTTGTTTTCTTTCTTTCTTCAATGTTAACTTTTCTCCATCGGCTTGGTGAAAGTTTTTCTGGGGTCAAAATAATTGAACCTCTGTTGCCTTCTACTTGTCTTTGATTATTGTCTGCAGTTGCAATATGGTATTGTCGACTCCTCTAAAACAATACACGTACTTTAGAGCTACTACAGGCCAAATCAACACACTTTGAATAAATTTTTTTTCCTGGCCTATTTAGATTGTGTTAAAATAACGAGTACTCATAGTGGACGATTAGGCGAAGAAAAATGCAAAATTTTAAATTTTTATCTCAAGCCGTTTCCGAAATATGGTTGTGTAAAGTTTTCCAAAAAAATCCAAAACACCGCGACCATAATTTTTCAAATGGTTGTTGAAGCTGTCCTTATGGAGCTAGAATGCTGGGACAGGTGTCATTTTGCAGAATTCTTAAAGCTGTTTACAGTGATATAATATTATACAACATGATGTTATGATAATCAAGTTTTTCTCGAACAAAAAAATATATATTGTGATTAAGTTTTTTTTACAATAAGTACTTACATAATTAAATTTTTTTTATAATATTCCTACAAAAACATAGAACTGTTGTTAATAACATATAAAAATTTTATCATGGGATGGTGATGGGTTCAACATAAAAAACATTATCCATCACCATCCCATGATAAAATTTTTATATGTTATTAACAACAGTACTATGTATTTGTAGAAATATTATGAAAATTTTAAATTATGTACTTTTTGGAAAAAAACTTAATCAAAATATTCAAAATATATTTTTTTGGTTGAGAAAAACCTTTTTATCATAACATCATGTTGTATATTATATTATCAAAAGAGCTTTAAAAATGCTGCAAAATAACACTTCTCCCAGCATTCTAGCTCAATTAGGACAGCTTCTACAACCATTTCAAAAAAGTATGGTCACGGTGTTTTGGATTTTTTTGGAAAACTTTACACAACCACATTTCGGAAACGGTCCAAGCTAAAAATTTGATATTTTGTATTTTTCTTTCCCTTATTCGCCAGTATGAGTATTCCAAATTCTAACCAAATCTGAAGAGGGGTGAAAATTAGGTGTGTTAAGTTGATATAGTTGATATTCTTTAGGCAAGAAGGGACCAAGCCACCTACTAAATAAAATACTTTTTTGGCCTTAAAACGTGTCATTGACAAACGAATTTAGATAGAATATAAATGTTAAGGCCTCTTTATCAATAAAAAAATTAAAAACAGGTTATTTATGGCTACGTTTTACTAAAAAAGTAAATTTAATGTTATTATAACTTTTTAAAACACAAGCCACATATCCTACAGCAAGAAGGTCTGAAGCCACTAAAATGTTTACTTACCCTTTTCGGAGAAGATTCATCACTTTCACTGGAACTCGTGAGGGGAGAATATTCTCGATCTTTCACAGAATCGTCAGAGTCAAAATCCGAATCGGAACTACTGTTTTTTTCCTTATAAAATAATTGTTTTTCTTCCAGCACTCGTCGATCACGTGTCGCCATGTTGATTTTACTGTGGCTTATGAAGTTCTTGCTTCAAAATTTTCCGTGATTTTGCGAGTCGGCAACAAGGTCGTTATAGCCTGGCGGCGACATTTATAGCCCGATAGCTGTAAAACTTCGCTGGAAGCTGGAGACCACTGTTACAGAGCCAGTTTTACTGAAATCTTCAAATTTTAAAAAATGTGGCTTAGGTCCCTTGTTGCCCCGAGCCCTTCAGTTACGAGTGACTAAAATTAAAAATATTATTATAAAAAATTCCACTAACAAGCAACAAATAAAAAAAAATTCAAACTCTAATAATTATTAGAAAAAGACTATTAGACAAATTAAATATACAAAAATCTCACACATTCGTTAAAAATTTTTAAAAAAATCAAACACATTCGTTAAAGAAAAGCGTGGAGCGCGTCTTTATCGAATAAACGGTTTGAAGATAGACACTTTTTTACTTTTCGCACCCCACGTTTTTCTTTAACGAATGTGTTAGATTTTTTCAATTGTTTAAGGAATGTGTGAGATTTTTGTATATTTAATGTGTCTAACAGTTTTTTCGAATAATTCTTCAAGTTTGATTTTTTTTATTTTTTGCTTTTTAGTTAATTTTTTTATATTTTTAATTTTAGTCACTTGTAACTAAAGAAACGCTTTTTTCTTAAAAAACTTTTTTCTTAAACAATTTTTTTTTCATATTTTTTTTAATACTAAAAATTATTTCGAGCCTTTTATATATGTAAGTATTAATGGCAGTGAAGGATTTTTTATCATAAATGATACTGGTATTAAATTTTTTTCTTTCTAAATCTTTTTTCATGTTGAATGTCAGTCGTTTTATACATAATCGCTGACTTCCTTTGGTTTACAAATCAAAATTGTAAACCCCGCAAAAACAAATACTCCCTAAATTGGTTTAACACAATTATCCTCCACAGAATGTTTATATAATAACCTTAAACAGAAAGAAGCTTTTTTCGACACGTGAATACTGAAAGATTTACAAACTAATTTACAAAATACACACGTACATTAATCAAAAATGTAATCGTCGACCGATATCCTTTCTTTTTATATTTTTAATTCATCAATCATTTGGAATATTTCGGATCCAACTTTGGATATATTCCACAAAGTCGAAGGGATGTTTGAAATTACAAAAAAGGTTAAAAGTCTACGTGTATTCGTATATTTTAGACAGTATTTTTTATGAAAAGCAAAACCATTGATAGCAGAAATGGGGACTATATACCTACGACAAGAAGAAGTATATGTAAAAAAAAGAATATTTAGATAAGGTACGTGTCAACTTTCTTGACGAGTTTTTCAGTTTCGGTGCAAAGGCAAAACATCCGATTTACTTACTCCGTGGCGTTACAACCCTTCGTGTGTTTTAACCGACTCGACAACATGCCTCCATTTTTCTCTGCCTTGAGCAATAGGGTGGGCCGAAAAAGGAAAGAAAATTTTTTTCTTGGAAAATGAAGTTGGTAGGTATAGTAAAAAAAAGTTGCAAAATGGGCAGACAATCAAACAGTTTTTTTTATTTTAATTAAAAAAAATTTAGCCCTGCCCCAAGGGGTCGAAAAAAATTTTTTTTCTTAATTTTTTTTTTTTTGATTTGGTATATCATAAAACTAAAAGATATAAGCCCATTTATGATGAGAAAAAAATTTGGTCAAATTATTTTAATATTTAACCGCGCCCCTGGCGTTTTGAAAAATGCACTTGAATAAAAAATTCGAAATATGCAGCTCTTCGCTTGAAAAAATGATGTTTTATTTAAATTTTGCAATAACATTCTATTTTTATCATCATTTATTCAACCCACAACTCACCAGGAGGAGGTGGCTGCATGTCGAGTTGCACCCGCCTCCCTCCCTTAAATGTTATGTAGTAAAATCTAAATTTAATAATAGTAAAGTAAAAGTTAATTATTTGATGTTTTTACCTTTTTAGCTGTAAAATATTGTGACTTATTCTCGAATGTAGGTAAGTTCTGTCTTGCCTCTAGTCTAACTCTTATAAATCCGTCCCTAGCCGAGTGACCACAAACTTTGCTAGATGCTTCTGTTACAATCTTTATACATCGCTCAACGGCTTGAGTGTGACTTGGTAATTTGATTATATTTAAAAACGACCTATTTTTAATAGCTGCTAGCAGTTCTTCATTTTTAAAATTCATCGTTAGCGGGGGCTCTGTTAAAAAGCATTCATTCCAATTAATTAGCTCACTATAATTCTCGGCATTCCAATTTATGGCAGGGATTTTAAAAACACGAACTTTTTCTGGTTGATCTCTAGTTCTAGCCTTTAATATGCGTCGAAAACCAAGTTCTCTAATATGACTTCTTTCGTCGGCAATCATAGCTGTCAATATATTCTCCGGATGGGCAAAATAAGCGTTAGTTTGAATCACTTTATCTATAATTTTTTTTTCACTTCTTCAGGAAGGTGTCTTGATTTATTTATGGTTTCCCATAAATGTATGGAGCCATATTCAATTGAAGGACGCGATTTTATGTTAAACCACATACGTGCGTAAACTTTCGTGATAAACTCAACTAAAAGAAGAAAATTCTGGGAACGATTAGTTGTGGCTACATACAAGCGCAGTAGTCGGTTGGCTGTGGTTAACCACCGCGCATGATTGATTTTTCCAGGATATCTTTTAGATAAAGCTTCAGAACAAAAACCATTTTTAATTGCACAACAAATCTGATATAGATATCTCTGATCTGTGCTTAAACTATTTTTGTCAACTTCAGGTAATACGATATCAATTGACTCAAACTTTTGGATGGGTTTGGTTTCCCATGATGCCAGCAATAAACCAATTGGTCCCGAAAACGAGTTTGGTCCTTTTGTTTGTCCATCAAAGTGTTGGAGCAAGTGACGTAGGGGTAACTCATTTGCATGTAGCAAACAAACAACCCATTGAAGTGGCTTTCCAATTTGAACTTCAATTGTTCTAATTACACCGCCCTTCCAGCCAGTGTTGACGTTCTTGCCATCACAGCCTATTGCTTTAAGGTTTCTTGGGTTAACGAAATTTTCCTTCATATAAGGTAAAATATTTTTCGCTATATTGGCAGCGTTTGCTGGTGGATTTATTGATAGGTGACCAAAATATTTGCTTCCCGGCTCCTTTAATAAGGCTACATGTTCCTCTTGTTCAATGTTACGGCGGCCTTCAACTAGCTTCATTATTTGATCTTTTCTACCATCAAAGTAAATAGCTTCAATGTTTTTCTTTGTTTGGTAGCATTTTCTTATAAGTGTTCTCATTAATTAGATTATCTGACGTGACAAGTCCAAAATCTTCCAATGTAGCTGTTGCAATTTTGGCTACTGTTCGATTTGATGCACCAGTCATATCGGCAATCTGAGCAACATTTGGTAATGCAACTCTGAGTTGGTTGGATGTTTTTGTTAGTCAATTTTTCTCCTGTGGCTCTTCTAGAGAATATGACCACTTAAAGTCTTCATCTTTGGTAAAGTATTCTTCGCTGGAGGTAATGTCACTTTCGGGTTCACTTCTACATGAGTTGGAATCAATCTTTTGACTACTTGTCGAAGGCATTGAAAGTTTAAGAAGCCTTTCTTCCTTTTTTTTATTTTTTTCAGTGTTTAACTTATCTACTCCAGCAATTCGCATTTTTCTATCATTCCTCTGATCCTTTAAAATCACTTGTTCTAACAAAGGCACTTTATAGAGTTTTTCACATTTACAAGATTTAAAATCACTGCATTTACATGAAGAAATGTCAAATAATTTTTTAGGGTCCAGTTTGAAATTTTGCACTTTTTGTAAAAAAAAAATGGTGATTTTCGTGTTTTTAGGGGTTTTCTTAGGTTGCGATATTTCTTATGATATGCTATTATCATGGCTATGACGCGTTTGGAACCAACTGTTGGAAGTGAAGCAAGTTTCCATATAGGTTCTATTTTTTTGGCAACCAGTTTCGCAACTTCCCATTCAGGCGGCTGCTTGCTCGAATTTCCCTTGATCTGTTCTCTTGTAAATAAATAACATCGAAACACATCCTCTTTGGTCGGCAAACAATTTTTACATTCTAAGTCGGAAGAAAAGCCAAATATTGGGCAAATGTCTGTTTTCCTAGTTTTAACTTTATCCATGTTTATGTTATGTGTCAAAATTGCACTATAACACGACCAATGTTTTTTTGCTCGGATATTTTATGTAATTTATCACTTATCACTAACTGATTGAATAAACAAAGGCAGTCCTGGATACGATGACACAACACGGCGTAACGTTCTCAGTTCTCGCGGTAAAAAAATGCCTTTAATGAAAAATACCATGTTCTAACAACAGTTTAAGACAAACTGGTGTCTATCTCGTATTATATTCCTATTTCCGGTCGCCATCTCAGGCGAATTGCACAGGGGCGGTGCCGCTAAATATTCAAAAGTATTAATCAAATTCTTCAAAGCTCCAGGGGCGCGGCTAAATATTAAAATAATTTAACTAAATTTTTTCCACATTATAAGTGAATTAATATCTTCTAGTTTTTTGCTATACCAAATTAAAAAAATATTATTGAAAAAAAAATTTTTTTCAGCCCCCTGGGGCGCGGCGGCTCTTTTTTGAAAGAAAAAATTTAAAAAAAATAGGTTTAATTGTCGATCCATTTTGTAACTTTTTTCTACTATGCCAACTAAAATTTCAAAAAAAAATTTTTTCGGCCCACCCTATTGAGCAACCTCCATCCAATTCTCCACGCCCATAGCGTGCAGGTCTCCTGCTATATTATATCGCCACCGGAGTCGACGGCGTCCGCGTCGTCTTCTTCCAGTTGGGACTTCTTCCCACACAAGCCTTACTAATATTTCGTCAGAATGTTTTCTGAGGTGTCCCGGCCCGTTAAGTGTTCTGTACTTTATTTCTATAATTATTTGGCATCTGGGTATAAATAGTTCTTCAAGCTCTTTGTTAATTCTTATCCTATATTGTCATAAAGCCTCATCAAGCACACGCCCAAAGATTTTCCTGAGGATTTCTCTTTCCCAAATATATAGTCTCCAAATATGTTTACTTGACAAAGAAATATTTCTTTTCGCCTTAAATTCAAGTTAAAGCTCCCATCCACCTGCCTCTTGTCAGTTTTAACCTATAATTTAAGCGAAAAATAATGTTCATTTTTCAAATAAACGTTTTTTTTTTCTGTTTTGTGACAGCAGTAAAATGTATTTTGAATTAAATAAATTACATGGTACACTCTTCTTTTTGTACCAATTAATTTAATTAAAAAAAAATTATTTTAGAACACCCTGTATAAATAATTATATTAATAAAAAGATTAAGTCTTCAATCTAACAGCACATAAAACAACACCAAAAAATATTGTTCCACATCCTACCAGACTGAAAACAATGGGAACCTTCTTTGGTAACACCTCCGAGGCTTCTACAATAATTTGCAAGCCATAACGGATGCTAAGACTAAGGAAGATGGGGAAATTTTACAATTTATAATTCACGTCCCATCTGCTCAGCGCGGTAGAGTTCCAACGAGAATGGTTCCCTTCGTACTCCAATCAGAGTAAACATGTAAATCAAAAATGAATAACCATTTTCAATTTCGTTGCAACACGAAACTACAGCCGCATCATTATTCCAGTTCAGATTTTCAGTCTGGTAGGACGTGGAACAACATTTTTTGGTGTTGTTTTATGTGCCATTAGATTGAGGCCTTAATCTTTTGCTAGCAGTAGCAGCTAGGGCATCCCTGCCATTTCGTTCGTTGCAATCCGTGACTGCACGCCGGGGTTTGTCCTAGTTTTGTCAGAGATAGCAGCATATGTGCCTCCTGAGGAGAGATTAATAAGTTTCGAAACCGGTAGAGGTGCTTGCTGCACTCTCTGATTGAACTGGAATAACGATGCGGCTGTAGTTTCGTGTTGCAACGAAATTGAAAATGGTTATTCATTTTTGAATTATATTAATGTTTATATTACTAAATAGAGGACTGGATAACCTTTCAAATGAGCTGTCACAACATCCATATTTTCATTTAAATAAATTATCGATTACGTCATCTCTCTCCTATTGATGGTGTCACTAGTAGGATACATATGCCAAAAAATCGTAATTTAAAAATAAAAATTGACCTGTCTCGGGATTTATCTTCAAAATCACCCGTTCTCGAGAAAATGAATTTATTCCAACCTAAACGTCCTCACTGTAGGTATAATTATACAGTGTATAATTATACAGGGGACACATTTTTGTGGTATGTCTGATTATTCTTCTTTTCCTCCTAAGCTATCATTTTAAGTAATCATTAAGTATAATTTTAAAACCCTTGCCTATACATTAGCCTTTAACTTTTTAAATGCACTACAATATTTTACTTTATTTATTTCGAAGAAACACATTTTAAAGTTAATATTTTTAGTTGGTTACTTATTACTTAATTGAACAAAATGTTAAATCTAATGACCTCCGTCGTCAATATAATGATAGAGGTTTTGTTAGAAAAGTTCTCTTACTTTCAGGAGCATTTGCCGGGTGATTCGTCGGTTTTCGTCAATTCATCACTTCGGTAATTAAAAAACTTGTTCGCCGATTTGTTATTGTCTCTTTTAAAGGCATTCAGACTTCTCCAGGGATATGATTTGGTTAATCGTTTCACAATTTGAGTTAAGAGCGTAGGCGCAAAATTTCGTTCCAACGCTTTTTAAAAGCATTATTTTTTATCGAATCCTGAGAAAACTAATAAGTATTTTTGAAAAATTTAAACTCAGAATGAAAGATTACATCATTTAGGGCAGTCAATGAGAGCAAGAACAGGTTATTACCTCCGAATTCTATCCTACTGCATGGATTTTAATGAAATTTTAGGAATAGCCTGAAAATATCTCCTTATTCAAAGTCTACGTTATGCCGAAGTGTGCTTTTGTCTTGAGGACGGCTCCCACCCCTTCTCGGGGGTGGAAAATTTTTTGGTTAAACAACTGCAAAAGTTGCCAGAGAACCTAATTCTAAGCAAAAACTGTTCTATAATTTTTTTTTCGAAAACTCAATACTTTTTGAGTTACTCTTGGTTGAAAATTGGCCATTTTCATTGAAATATAACACCTTTTCAAACGGTTTTTTGCAAATACCTTAAAAACAATGCATCTAACTAAAAAAATTATATAAAATATTTTTGTAGCTCATAAAAAACAAAGAGATTCGTTCCTTCTTAAATCTTCTAGTTATAACACAAAAAGAGATATGGTAGGTAAAAAAGTTTGTTTTTTTGGTGCATGCTCAAATCACTGTATTCAACTTGAAATAACAGAGAAACGGTCGATTTTAGGTGTATAATGCTCCCAATACCTTTTATTTTGCTTGAAAATTCCTTTCAAATAAGCAATATTAAATGTCGATTACATTCAAACTAAGCGAGATATGCTGCAAGAAGTTGATGACTAGCGAATTTTAAGAAAAAAATTGAGAAGTGTATTTAACCCCTCATCCACAATAATTTAAATGCATCGTTATCCTTCTACAATACATTTTACTACAGCGTTATTTTTATGTTCAAAAAGTTGAGCGGGTTTAAAATGAATGGTTTTTGAAAAAAATTAGTCAAAATTTTGAAAGTCAAATTATAGAGCGGATATTTAAATTTTCTTAAAAATCTTTTTTTCTCCATGTAACTTGAAAATGATAAGAGATACTTTATAAAAAATAAAATCAAAATGTTTATCTAAAAGAAACCTACATTTTTGTATGGCATCTTTTTTTTTTGGCATCTATTATCATTTTCGAGTTACATGGAGAAATAGGAATATTTTTAAGAAAATTTAAAAATGCGCTCAATAATTTGGTCTTATTTTTTTCAAAAACCGTTCATTGTAAACCCGCCCAACTTTTTGAAAATAAAAAGAACACTATAATAAAATGTACTGTAGAAGAAAAACGATCCATTTAAATTCTTGTGGATGAGGGGTTAAATATATTTCTCATTTTTTTCTTAAAATACGTTAGTCATCAAATTTGTTACAGTTTATCTCGCATAGTTTGAATGTGATCAACATTTAATATTGCGTTTTTTAAAGGTCTTTTCAAGCACAACAAAAGTATTCGTAGCATTATACACCTAAAATCGACCGTTTCTCTGTTATTTCAAGTTAAATACACTGATTTGAGCATGCACCAAGGAAACAGTTTTTATTTCACTTACCATATCTCTTTTTGTGTTATAACTAGAATATTTATAAAGGAAATAATCTCTTTGTTATTTTATAAGCTACAATATATTTTATATGGTTTTTTTAGTTAGATGCATAGTTTTTAAGGTATTTGCAAAAAACCGTTTGAAAAGGTGTTATGTTTCAATGAAAATGGCCAATTTTCAACCAGGAATAACTCAAAAAGTATTGAGTTTTCTAAAAAAATTATAGAACAGTTTTTGCTTAGTATTAGGTTCTCTAGCAACTTTCGTAGTTATTTAAGCAAAAAATTTTCCACCACCGAGAAGGGGTGGGAACCGCCCCCAAGACAAAAGTACACATCGGCATAGGGTAGACTTTGTTTCTTGGTCTATTCTCTACTTACTGTGAAAATATCACGTAAATCGATACAGTAGGATGGAATTCGGTGCCACATACCCTCATTGACTGCCCTAATTACCGAGGGTAGAGAGTCTCCGAAAACTTCTATAATGTTTATTTTAATAAGTTACAGGGTTTATAAATTACAAAATACATATACAGGGTGTAACAAAAATACAGGTCATAAATTAAATCACATATTCTGGGACCAAAAATAGTTCGAATGAACCTAACTTAACTTAGTACAAATATGCACATAAAGAAAGTTACAGCTCTTTGAAGTTACAAAATGAAAATCGATTTTTTCGAATATATTGAAAACTATTGGAGATTCTTTATTACAAATGGACATGTGGCATTCTTATGGCATCCTAAAGAAAACTTAAAGTGAAATTTGTGCACCCAATAAAAATTTTATGGGGATTTTGTTCCCTTAAACCCCCCAAACTTATGTGTACGTCTCAATTAAATTATTATTGTGGTACCATTAGTTAAATTCAATATTATTAAAACTTTTTTGTCTCTTAGTATTTTTTCGATAAGGCAGTTTTTATCGAGTTGAGGCTTATTTTTCAATATGTTTACATAAAAATTTTATGGGGGTTTTGTTCTTTTAAACTCCCCAAATGTTTGTGTACGTTTCAATTAAAATATTACTGCGGTACCATTAGTTAAACACAGTTTTTTTAAAACTTTTTTGTCTCTTTGTATTTTTTCGAAAAGGCACCTTTTATCGAGATGTGACTTCTTTTTTAATATGGTTCAAAATATCCCTAAAAATGTAAATCATAAATAAATGTTCATATTATTACCAAGTCTCCATAATCGTACTTAACCATATACAAATACGTGGTGGATTTGACAATTATTCGAAATATCTCGATAAAAACTTACTTTTCGAAAAAGTACTAAGAGGCAAAAAAGTTTTAAAAACATTGTGCTTAACTAATGGTACTACAATAATAATTTAATTGGAACGTACACAAAAGTTTGGGGGGTTTAAAGAACAAAACCCCCATAAAATTTTTATGGGGTGTCCAAATTTCACTATAATTTTTTCTTAAGATGCTACTGCCATAAGAATGAAACATGTCCATTTTCAATAAAAAATCGCCAATAGTTTTCGATACATTCGAAAAAATCGATTTTCATTTTGTAACTTAAAAGGGCTGTAACTTTTTTTATATGCACATTTGTACAAAGGTAAGTTAGGTTTAATCGAATTATATTTGGTCCGAGAATATGTGATTAAATGTATGACCTGCATTTTTGTTACACCCTGTATTTATTAGTTTTTCCAGAAGCTGAAAAAAATGAACAATATGAATTTGTAATAACAACACACTCAGTCGAACATAATGTGATGATAAGACAGTGATAAACAAGACTACTAAAAAATATTGGACACGGCTTCAAGAATATTTTGAGTTGTTTATTAAATAATACATATTCGTAGTGTATTTGAGAAATATAATAATTAATTTAAGACGTGAAATGAATAAAAAATTATTTGTTGTTTATTATTTAGGGAAGATCCAATCCCAGAATACACCAGAGTATATTCTGTAATCCAAGTATTTTGTTGTTAAATCTGTGCAAAATTTATCTAATCGTTCCATAGTAACCATATACCTATTCTATTAATTAACTGAATTATTAATTTAGGCAATTATGCAAGTAATGGACATCCAAGAACATTAAAAACTGAACGAAATAGTAATACATCTCTATGTTAATGGTGACAATTTCATTGTCAACTATTGTTTATATCTCCATACCAGTTAGAATTTTACTATACGCAATGTGCCGTGTAAAGAAAGAAAAAGTAGGGATAGCCGTAGAATATTTACGGCTACGCTCTTAAGTTACTGATCAAATATTTTCTGTGTTACATGGTAATCATTTCTATGTTTGTCTCTGTTATTTCATCTGGATTTATTTTGCCCCTTTTTTTGACATTCTTTTTGTCAACTCCTATTTATCAACTAAATCTCGGATACATCTAACGTAATTTTTTTTTACTTTCTTTACTGTACAGTTTGACTATTTTATATATTTTAGTTTCATTCTCCTTTGTATCAAGTTGATCTTATATATTTGTATACGATTCTAATTTAGATTTTACTACTGCTATTTTCTATTTCGTGTATGTGTCCGACCTAGTTTCTTGTCAAACTTTATATGATTTTCCGTCCTTCTGTATTCTTCTTTAACTTTGTTTGACTAGAAGCATATTTTATTATCAAACATTTTTCCTGATGTTTTTTTAAGTATTTTAATTGCAATATTTCTCCAAATTCAATAAGAATTTCGTTTTATGTTCCACTCATATTTTGTACCACTTTGGACCTGACTGAACATTCTTCTAGAAAACCATATCTTCTTAAGGGGATAAATTGGATTAATTTTTTTCAAATCCTGAGAAAACTAATAAATATTTTTGAAAAATTTAAGCGCAGAATGAAAGATTACGTTCTTACCGAGGGCCAAAAGTCCCTGAAAACTTCTGTAATATTTATTTTATTAAGTTACAGTGGTAAAAAACTCAGAGAAAATGTAGTGTGATTAATTTCAAATATCTCGTTCAAAAGAAACTTTTTATTTATTCTAAGGGACTTTCGGCCCTCGATAATAATTTGGTCTTTCATTCTGCGTTTTAATTTTTTAAAAATATTTATAAGTTTTTTAGGATCTGAAAAAAATGAACACCATGTCCATGGTGATATTTTCCAAATCGAACATTCGCTATCTTTGTCATACAACGCACTGAGTCAAATAGAATATGATGACAAGACAGTGACAATTTTAAATATTTTACATTGCATCGGGAATATTTTGAGTCGTTGATTAAATAATATTGATAGTGTATTTGATAAATAATTGATTTAAGACGTGAACTTCATAAAAACTTAATTGTTTGTTATTTATGGACGATCCAAGCAGAGAATTGACCAGGATATATTCTGTAATCCAAGTATTTTGCTGTGTATGTTTGCAAGATGGTCAAAATTGTAAGCGTTCCATAGTAACAATATATTATTCGAAAATCACTTTAACCGTTCCCTCTTTTCTCGATTGAGTATTAGTTTGTGTTGTTTAGTATATAAATTATTACAATCACTGAATACATAATTAGTGAAAAAATTATCATATTTTTATTAACTGAATTAATAATTTGCAATTATACAGGTAACAGTTATCCAAGAACATTCAAAAGCCATATCTTTAAAGTTAATGATGACATTGGGTGGAATGCATAAAACGTAGTACCTCCTAATGCTTCATGTATGTACATTTAGCTAATGCTACATTTTTAAATATTTTTCTATAGTTACAAAGCATTACTACACTTACAAATGCTTTGTAAGTGTAGTTAAATCTTTAAAAATATAGTACCTACATACCTGAAGCATTAGCAGGTACTACGTTTTATGCATTCCACCCATTGACAAGTATCAATGTCTACATAACCATACTAGTGAGAATTTCACTACACGTAATTTGCCGTGTAAAGACATAAAAAGTAGGGATAGCCGTAAAATATTTGTGAATTATACCCGTGTTGAGCTGGCCCCCCTCACTTGCAAAAATTAAAAAACAAATAGCCCTGATTTATGAGCTATTTATGAGCTCTCATATTCCGCAAACTAAAAATTTTGAGCTCGTTCCACTGAGCAGGAATTTAATACCCTAGTGGGGGGGGCTGAGTCAGCCCCCCCACTACTTAAAAATAGGAATATTGAATCGGTTTTTGCGGCAGAATTACGAGCTATTTATGAGCTCTTGAAATTATATAGTTTCGATTTTTGAGCTCATCCCCTTCACCCCCAAACAACCCTTTAATTGATTTAACTTAAGAGAAAGATGCTGAGAAAACTTAAAATATATCGCATTGCGGATATAATTCCTATAGCTTATATACTCTAGGAATAAACTATTAAATCAAGGGCATTTCGATTATTGAGCTACAACCCCTTCGCAAGAAAACCACCCTATCTTCCCGGCTTAAGAGAAGGTTGTACTTAAAATGCGTTAAACTAATTATTTGGCGACTACATATCATTTAATAATTTATAAGCTTCCAAATTACGCGCATTTAGATCAGTAAATTGCAATTTATTTTGTATAGTGCAGTCACTGAAGGTAAAAATCAACGATTACCTTCAATTTCGGTGAACCTTCATCGATTTTCACGAAAATTGGTCAGTGGTTAGAGGATACGTCAAGAAACAAAGGTGACATGGTACCACCTTGCGCCTTTACCCTGAGGGTGGATACCGCCCCTTCTCGGGGGTGAAAATTATTTTATAAAAAATAACTGCACAAATCAATAAAAAAACAAATTAAAAGCAAAATTTATTATACAAAGTTAATAAAATAAGTCAATACTTTTTAAGTTATTAAAGATCAAAGATTTTAATTATTTGTGAAAAAAATGCATGTTTTGAAGAGGTTTTTTGTAAATCACTGAAAAATTGTAAGTTTTTACAAAAAAGTTAATAGTAGTTTAATTCGTATAGCTTATATTCTAAGAATAAACTCTAAAATCACGCGCCTTTCGATTATTGAACTACAACCCCTTCGCAAGAAAACCATCCCTTATTCCCGGCTTAAGAGAGGGTTGTACTTAAAATAATTTAAATTAATAATTTGTCGACTATATATTGTTTAATAATTTATGAGCTCGCAAAATATACGCATCTCAATTATTGAATTGCCATTTTCTTTCTATAGTGCAGTCACTGAAGGTAAAAATCAACTATGACCTTCGATTTCGGTAAATCTCCATTCATTTTCACGAAAATTGGTGAGCGGATTTTGATACTATCAACTTTTTCTGGATCTTATTTTTGATGGGTATTTCAAAGTACTTTGACAAGTATTTAGTACCTAAGTGTTATAAAATGCATCTTTTTCCCGTTATTTAAGCTTGAACCCTTAGATTTGAACAGTCGCGGAAAAAAATATACATTTAATTACCAATAACTTAATTTAAATTAACATTAAAGGTTTTTCAAGTAAGCAATTTATTATATTCTTTATTAGCTTCAATTTTAGTGATGAAAACTTTTTTGTAAAAACTTACAGTTTTTGAGTCATTTATGAAAAATCGCTCTAAAGCATGCATTTTCTTTACAAAAATTAAAATATTTGATCTTTAATAACTCAAAAAGTATTGATTTATTTTAATCACATTATATAACAAATTTTGCTTACAATTTGTCCCTCTCTCGATTTGTGGGGTTATTTTTAATAAAGTAATTTTCACTCCCGAGAAGGGGTGACATATACCCCAGGCTAAAACCCCAAGTTGTTATTGTCAATTCGTGAAAATAAATGGAGATTTACCGAAATCGAAGGTAATAGTTGATTTTTACCTTCAGTGACTGCACTATAGAAAGAAAATGGCAATTCAATAATTGAGATGCGTATATTTTGCGAGCTCATAAATTATTAAACAATATATAGTCGACAAATAATTAATTTAAATTATTTTAAGAACAACTCTCTCTTAAGCCGGGAAAATGGGGTCGTTTTCTTGCGAAGGGGTTGTAGCTATGTAATCGAAAGGTGCGTGATTTAAGAGTTTATTCTTAGAATATAAGCTATGCGAATTAAACTACTATTAACTTTTTTGTAAAAACTTACAGTTTTTCAGTGATTTACAAAAAACCTCTTCAAAACATGCATTTTTTTTACAAATAATTAAAATCTTTGATCTTTAATAACTTAAAAAGTATTGACTTATTTTATTAACTTTATATAATAAATTTTGCTTTTAATTTGTTCATTTATTGATTTGTGCAGTTATTTTTTATAAAATAATTTTCACCCCCGAGAAGGGGCGGTATCCACCCTCAGGGTAAAGGCGCAAGGTGGTACCATGTCACCTTTGTTTCTTGACGTATCCTCTAACCACTGACCAATTTTCGTGAAAATCGATGAAGGTTCACCGAACTTGAAGGTAATCGTTGATTTTTACCTTCAGTGACTGCACTATACAAAATAAATTGCAATTTACTGATCTAAATGCGCGTAATTTGGAAGCTTATAAATTATTAAATGTTATGCAGTCGCCAAATAATTAGTTTAACGCATTTTAAATACAACTTTCTCTTAAGCCGGGAAGATAGGGTGGTTTTCTTGCGAAGGGGTTGCAGCTCAATAATCGAAATGCCCTTGATTTAATAGTTTATTTTTTTTCTCTTAAGTTAAATCAATTAAAGGGTTGTTTGGGGGTGAAGGGGATGAGCTCAAAAATCGAAACTATATAATTTCAAGAGCTCATAAATAGCTCGTAATTCTGCCGCAAAAACCGATTCAATATTCCTATTTTTAAGTAGTGGGGGGGGCTGACTCAGCCCCCCCCAATAGGGTATTAAATTCCTGCTCAGTGGAACGAGCTCAAAATTTTTAGTTTGCGGAATATGAGAGCTCATAAATAGCTCATAAATCAAGGCTATTTGTTTTTTAATTTTTGCAAGTGGGGGGGGGGGCCAGCTCAACACGGGTGTGAATTATGTACCGATGGCGCGATGGCCTGAAATCAAATATTATTTAAATATATTGCCCTACATGTAGAATTTTAACCTTTAGTCAAATATGCCGATAAACCTATACTACGAGCTATACGTAATATAAGCGCGTTTAAACCAAATTAGTTGTTAATCAATTAAGACGTTAAGCAATGTTTGCAATTACTCTCAGATGTAACCATTAATTGTAAATACAAGTCTTAGCTGCATGGTCATCGTAATTGCACTCTACCGAGCTTACATTTATATCTGGTATGAAATCAAAATAACAGAATTACTTTAAAAACATTTACTAAGATTCAAGTCCTCATATGTGAATAATTAAAATAATAATTAGATGTATAACATCAAGTATGGTTTTTGTAGATCTTAAAAAGTCCTATAAATCTATACCTAAAACTAAGCTATGGGAAGCAATGGAAGAGATGGAATTTCCACGAATATTAAAAGAATTTTACTCTACAAGGTAAACTAGGTGACTATAAAAAGTGGCAATATAATATTCAGTCTGCTAGACTGGAGAAACTGCTACAAGGCTGCTCCACAAATTCTACCCTGTTTAAAATATTCCTGGAAAAACCCCTAAAACCATGGAAAAGAACGTGTATATGGAATAGGCATACCAGTAAGAAGAGAATATCTATACAGGGTGTACAGAAACTCTACCGACAAACGAAGACAGGAGATTGCTCATATAATTTTAAGACAATTTAACCCAATTCACTTAGTCCGAAAATGCTTCCTAAGGGAGCTAGAGCTCTTTGAAGATGGCGTCATGTAATTAGTTTTTCTTAAATACCTCCAGAACGCTTCTATTTAGAAAAACGAAAATTGATATGCTAATTTACTTTCCAGAAATGAATCGATTCCATCAATTGCGAATTTCTAGTACCGGTCATAGGCGTCCGTTTTGGGTAGGGCAACGGCTATTTTATCGCCTAACTTTTTTGTCTTTAATTTTTAAGCATTTTTGACTTTGAATTATTAAATTGTGAGGTATTCTAGTACTAAAAGCTACTCTTACTTTAAGTCGATAGGATACACCGTTTTCTATAAAAATCGATTTGAAAATTTTTCTAAAAAAAAAGATTAAAAAAAACTATTTAGAAAGATCAAAACTGGTACATTTATTTATATTTCAGAGATTAATTAATTTCATTAATGGCGAATTTCTAGTACCGGTCATAGGCGTCCGTTTTGGGTAGTTCAACAGTTATTTTATAGCATAACTTTATTGTCTTTAATTTTCAAGTATTTTTGACACTAGATTATTCAATTATGAGATATTCGAGTACTAAAAGATGCTTTTGCTTTAAGTTGGTAAAATACATCGTTTTCTTTTTAACTTTTTTTTATTTTTTTCAATTTTGTTTTTCAAATTTCCAAATCTAAAAACTTTCAAATCGATTTTTCTAGAAAACGGTGTGTCCTACCGACTTAAAGTAAGAGTACCTTTAAGTACTATAATACCTCACAACTTAATAATCTGGTATCAAAAATGCTTAAAAGTTGAAGACAAAAAGTTATACGATAAAATAACTGTTGCCCTACCCAAAACGGACGCCTATGACCGGTACTAGAAATTCGCAATGGATGAAATCGACTCATTTCTGGAAAGTAAATATGCATGAAAAATTTTCGTCTTTCTAGATATAAGCGTTCTGGAGGTATTTAAGAAAAACTAATTACATGGCGCCATCTTCAAAGAGCTCTAGCTCCCTTAGGAAACATTTTAGGACTAGGTGAATTGGGTTAAATTGTCTTAAAATTATCTGAGGAATCTCCTGTCTTCGTTTGTCGGTAGAGTTTCTGGACACCCTGTATAATCTAAATTTTGTTGACGGCCAAATAGTGATCGTACAAGCCAAAGATGACCTTAGTTTTATGACGAGAAAACTGAAACAGGAATATACAAAGAATGGAAAGGAAATAAACCTAAAGAAACTGAATACCTAACAACAGGAAACACAGAAGCACAACAGGAAACACATAAAGCAGCTGGAAATACGCGAAGGTAAATAAATTAAAGGAACATGCAAATACAAGTATTTAAGTTTCATAATATCAAACAAAGGAACAACTGAAGAAGATAATATAAAAAATAGACTAGGACAAACAATAGATTGCATTCGAAAATTGAACCCGTACTGTGGGATCAGAACATCAGTATAAAAACAAAAAGAAGAATATATAACATCATGACAAAAAGTACCCTGATTTATGGGTGTGAAAATTGGATATTAAATAAGAAAATCAAAAATAAAATAAGAGCAACATAGATGGAATTCCTAAGGACATGCTGCAGAGTAACAAGAAGAGATAGAATAAATAACATAGATATTAAGAAGAAAATGGGAATGAACTCAGATATAATAGACTACATAGAAGATATTATCCTGGTACGGAGGTCGAACATGTCAGAAGAGCAGACCAAAAACGTTGGATAAACAGAATAACAGAGGGGAGCCCGATAGCAAGAAGGAAGAGAGGCATATCCCGAAGATCTTTCGGTGTGATTCTATAGACAAGAGCAGCTATACTTCAATTTGTGTTTCTTCATGCTTTGAACACACCTAGTTCTTTTGCGTCTTTATGCCTATTATACATCTCTTTCATTAGTTATTTTATTATTTTTCCGTACAACCTGCTGAGCGATTGTTACTCTATTGTATAGTTATTGTATATGGTTGTAGTTGTAACACTTTTTTAATGTACTGGTGTTAAATATCTTATTTTCTACACCTATAGTATTTTCCTGTAGTATCTTCTTTATGTGCTATGCTCCATGTAGCCATCGCTCGAGCGTTGGCAATCAAATTGGCTGTAGTAATTTTTTGTTGACGGCAGCTAGGACAAGGGATCCAGAAGATCTGTTAGATTATCCTTTCAGGTTTTTAAGCCATGACATCCTTCTTCGACCTGGCCCTCCTCTTCTTTTGACCTTGCCTTGTATTATTAAATGGAATATATTATATCTCTTTTTGAGGTCGCATAACATGGCCAAACTGTTGGATGCAGAGTATCTGTTAAACTATTAAAGTTTGCGATTTTTAACTCTTCTGACGAGTTCCGTAACTTTTCCCATCCGATGCATCCGGTACTTCAGGCTTCTATTTGGATGTCATATAGTCAGAAATCATCATCCATTCGGCATCATTAGGTTCATTTATTATTCTACTATGTCCTGATTTAACTGGTAGGTTGTTAAGGTTTTCTCGCAGTCTATAATATCCCATTCTCGCTTTACCTCGTTATTATATGTAAAGGAAGATGATCCAGTTGTGCCTCCGTAGCTGCTGTAGGTGTGCCCCTCATAGCCCCCGTGATCCCGAGAGACAAGCAAGTCTGTGCACCTTGCTTAATTTGATGATGGCACTTTTTTGTTGCACTTTTGGACACCATACCCCAGATGCATATGTAATTGTGGGTTTTACCATCATGTTATAAATCCAATGTACCATGTCTGGTCTCAAACCCCACATTTTTCCATGAGTACGTCTGGCTTCCATTAACGTAGTTACCGCTCTCTTTGTTATTCTTTCTATCTGCTGATTCCAAGAAAGTCTTGAGTCTAATATTATCCCGAGATACTTTATGTATTTCACTCACCAGATTTAAATATATACCATTTAGACATAGAACCCAAGTAGCAATTTGTCGACGCGACAACGTTGTCTACTGCGTGGCAACGTTTCCTTACAACGTTGTTATTGCCTAAAAGACGACCCTATTCTGCACTGATTTGGTGGACGATTTTTGAGTTGTCTTGACGTTGCCTAGGCAACCTCTTGTTTAAGCAACATCGTGGCTCAAGGAGTCAGACTAGTTATGTTTTTTTACCTATATTTTTAACACCTGTATGGTGAATGCGAAAACCAAAAATAAACTGTTTTGACATCGTATTGGGTATTTAAATTTATATGATATAAATACATAAAGGACTTATTACCTGATGTGAAATTTATAAACGCATCTCAGATTACCGTCAAATATGGATATTTCACCTTTAAAAAACACACGCGCTGCTTTTTTATGACATTTTTGACAAAAAATATGCAAATTTAAAAAATCAAATTTTAATATAAAAGTCAAAATTTATGTTAAAGATGTTCTGTATAAATTTAATGTATTGATGGTGCTTTTAAAGTTATCAGAAAATGCCTGCATTTTTTATATTCTGTGTTTTCATTTTCTTTACATCCCAAAAATCTCAAGTAAAACCAAAATGGCGCATTAAACAATATTACCAATATTACTAAAAAAATACCTAATTACCAACCTTAGACGGATAAGACAACTTAGAAGTCCAATCGCCAACCAAACCCGGCCGCGCCGACTATCAAAACCATTTTAGAACGCACCCTCTTATTGGGTGACAGGTGTCATGTGACCAGTGTCAAAAGTGTATCATTCTCATTAACAGCGTTGCCACATTTAGTAGATTTCTACTTTTTTGGTAGATTTTTGATACTTTTTAAAAAATTCTAGTAGGCAATATTTTTTAGTAGATTTTTGGTATATTTCAACAGAATTTGATCCATTTTTTTTCGAATCATGAGGAAACTATAATAAGTCTTTTTGAAAAATTTAAACGCAGAATGAAAGACTGCATTATTTAG